>NC_052346.1:19243222-19280762 GCF_016432855.1 Salvelinus namaycush | reverse complement strand
CCTATGCTGACTATGAGAGTAACCCACTGCTGAGACAGGGGATAGAGTTCTGCGTCAGACAGTTCTACATCCTGCACCGTAAACCCTTCATCCTCCAGCTGTTTGCCAGCGTGGCTCCACTGCTGGAGTTCACAGTAAGTGTGTTTGCATGAGCACCTCTCTGATTCAGAAGGGTTGAATGTAGAAGACACATTTCGCTTGAATGCATTCAGTTGTGCAACAGACTAGGTCTCTTTAAGAGCGTATCTGCGTGTGTTGTCTAACCATGTGACTGTGTCTCCCTCCCAGACGTGCACCAGTACAGGCCTGTCTAAGGGGGTGTCTGCTCAGTGCCTGTTTGACCTGCTGGTCTCTCTGGAGGGAGAGACGCGTGATACCCTGGATGCCCTGGAGCTGGTCAAGGCTGAAAAACCCCTCCGATCCCTGGGTAACACCACCACCTCAACCCCCCTGGGTCCCATCACTCAGGACTGTTATATCATTAGAGATTGTGTCTGACATGGCACCCTGTTCAATATCCTGTATGCCATTTATCAGACGCTTCTATCCAAAACGACTTACAGTCATGCATGCATACATTGTACGTACAGATGGTTCCAGGATTCGAACCCACCATCCTGGCGCTGCAAGCACCATGCTCTCCCAACTGAGCTACAGAGGACCATTTTCCCTAAACTGTTCTACCTTTGACTAGCCCACATCGTTTTGCTGGCGTGGATTCCCATTGTTTTAAGAGAGGAGTTGTTTTAATGACAGCGTGAGCTGATCAGGAGAAAATAAATAAATAGTTAATAGACTCTTACTAAGGCCTGGAGTTTCTCATTGTCAGGATTCACCTAGTTAATAGACTCTTACTAAGGCCTGGAGTTTCTCATTGTCAGGATTCTCCTAGTTAATAGACTCTTACTAGCCTAGTTCTCTTGTCAGGACTCTCCTAGTAATAGACTCTACTAGCCTGGAGTTTTCTCATTGTCAGGATTCTCCTAGTTAATAGACTCTTACTAGGCCTGGAGTTTCTCATTGTCAGGATTCTCCTAGTTAATAGACTCTTACTAAGGCCTGGAGTTTCTCATTGTCAGGATTCTCCTAGTTAATAGACTCTTACTAAGGCCTGGAGTTTCTCATTGTCAGGATTCTCCTAGTTAATAGACTCTTACTAAGGCCTGGAGTTTCTCATTGTCAGGATTCTCCTAGTTAATAGACCTTACTAAGGCCTGGAGTTTCTCATTGTCAGGATTCTTCCTAGTTAATAGACTCTTACTAAGGCCTGGAGTTCCTCATTGTCAGACTCTCCTAGTTAATAGACTCCTTCTAAGCCTGGAGTTTCTCATTCATCAGGATTCTCCTAGTTATAGACTCTACTAAGGCTGGAGTTTCTCATGTCAGGATTCTCCTAGTTAATAGACTCTTACTAAGGCCTGGAGTTTCTCATTGTCAGGATTCTCCTAGTTAATAGACTCTTACTAAGGCCTGGAGTTTCTCCTTGTCAGGATTCTCCTAGTTAATAGACTCTTACTAAGGCCTGGAGTTTCTCCTTGTCATGATTATCCTAGTTAATAGACTCTTACTAAGGCCTGGAGTTTCTCATTGTCAGGACTCTCCTAGTTAATAGACTCTTACTAAGGCCTGGAGTTTCTCATTGTCAGGATTCTCCTAGTTAATAGACTCTTACTAAGGCCTGGAGTTTCTCATTGTCAGGATTCTCCTAGTTAATAGACTCTTACTAAGGCCTGGAGTTTCTCATTTCGATTCTCCATTATACCTACTAAGGCCTGGAGTTTCTCCTTTCAGATTCCTAGTTATAGACTACTTACCCAGGCCTGGAGTTCCTCCTTGTCAGGATTCTCCTAGTTATAGACTCTACTAAGCCTGGAGTTGCTCTGTCAGGATTCTCTAGTTATAGACCTCTTACTAAGCCTGGAGTTTCTCATTGTCAGGACTCTCCTAGTTAATAGACTCTTACTAGGCCTGGAGTTTCTCATTGTCAGGATTCACCTAGTTAATAGACTCTTACTAAGGCCTGGAGTTTCTCATTGTCAGGACTCTCCTAGTTAATAGACTCTTACTAAGGCCTGGAGTTTCTCATTGTCAGGACTCTCCTAGTTATATTAAACAGTAGAACTTGACTGATAATGGTCATGTTCTTCCTATAGTCTATTTTAGGTCCTGAAAGTGCTGCAGCATGAATTCCAGTGGTTCTCTCTGTTTCAGACTTCTGCTATGGTAGTGAGGACCTGGCCTTCTCCATCAGTGAGTCCATCAAGCTGTGTGTGACGGTGGTGGCCTACGCCCCAGAGTCTTTCAGGAGGTGTGGTTTCACATCACTCACCGCTAGTCCAGTATATCAACATTGTACAGTAGGCGTACTAAATGCTAACGCCCTCTCCTATCTTCCTCTGTGTGTGTGTGTGTGTTTGTGTGTTTGTGTTTGTGGTTTTGTGTGTGTGTGTGTGTGTGTGTGTGTGTGTGTGTGTTGTGTGTGTGTGTGTGTGTGTGTTGTGTTTGTGTTTGTGTTTGTGCGTTGCGTTGCGTTGCGTTGCGTGTGTGTGTGTGTGTGTGTGTGTGTGTGTGTGTGTGTGTGTGTGTGTGTGTGCACGGTATCAGCCTACAGATGCTGATGGTGCTGGAGGCCCTGGTGCCGTGTTTTCTCCAGAAGCTGAAGAGCAACACCGTGACCATGGAGTCAGCCTCGGCAGCACGGGACGAGATCGCCGCCATCGCCGCCCTGGCCACCTCCCTGCAGGCCCTGCTCTACAGCTCAGAGACCCTCACACGGTCAGACACACACACACACACACACACACACACACACACACACACACACACACACACACACACACACACACACACACACACACACACACACAAGCCGTGCATCTGATAAGCAGATATGGCCCATCATGTCTTTCTAAATGTATGTTCCAAGCCCTTATTGAATATGACATTTGTCCTTTTTCCCTCCCCTCCCTCCCATCCCCACCCCTCTCAGGCCAATGACTGCCCCCCAGTTGAGTCGCTGCGACCAGGGACACAAAGGTGCCACGACTGCCAACCACGCCATGTCTGGAGGGCCAAACACCAGGTGTGGAGTAGCCTTTACACCTGCCGGATTGTGTCCAAAATAGCAACCCTAATGCACTACCTTTGGCCAGAGCCATAGGGCTGTAGTGCACTATATAAGGAAAAGGGTGTTCTTTTGGACAGAGTATTGATTTATTTCATGTTCATTTACATCTCTTAAAGAAACTGTACCATGTGGCTGTTATTAACATGTTGTTTTGTTACTTTTCCTAAATCTCTTCATAACTGTAAGACATAAATATAGTGTTGTTTGTTGTTCCTGGATGCTGTTGCCGTAGTGATATCCTAAAGATACCTATGTACAGGTCATCATCACAACAGAAGAAAATACCCCCAAAGACAATAGAAGATGTCCCATGTGTTTACAACACAGTTGGTACAGAGGATCATGTTTCATTGATGCTTGTTTGTGTCGTGTACTCGTGTTGCTTGGTGTCAATGTCAGTCGCCTTGTGTCCGGCATCAGGGACAACCTTCACCTGTTGGAGGAGGGCCAGGGGATGCCTCGCGAGGAGCTGGATGAGCGTATTGCCCGTGAGGAGTTTCGCCGGCCCCGGGAGTCCCTCCTGAACATCTGCACTGAGTTCTACAAGCACTGCGGCCCGCGCCTCAAGATCCTGCAGAACGTGGCCGGGGAACCCCGTGTCACCGCCTTAGAGCTGCTGGACATCAAGTCCCACATGAGGTGAATGGTTGGATTTAGTGCATAGTGTTTCAACCAGGTGGAAACTATCCTCATTTAATGCCCAATGTGCAGCACCCACCTGGGTGAAAGTGGCCACGAATGAGACACACTTTAACTGGGTATGACATCACTATTCACTCAGCTATGGTATGGACGCATACAGGGACCTGATTTGCAGAAACGTTTAGAATTGTGCGTGTGCGATTTCGTGTGTACAATCTGTATGTTTTTTTGTGTGTGGATGAGTGCCATGTGTGTGTATGTAATTCTCTGACTGTACATGCGGTTGTGCATGTCTATATGATTGCATGTGTGTCTTTGTGTATGATCATTTTGTGTGTTTGTGTGTGTGGTTATGTGTTTTCCCCCAGATTGGCAGAGATCGCCCACTCCCTCCTCAAGCTGGCCCCCTACGACAGCCTGACCATGGAGAGCCGAGGCCTGCGGCGCTACATCACTGGGATGCTGCCCATCACCGACTGGTCATCTGAGGCCGTGCGGCCCGCCCTCATCCTCATCCTGAAGCGGCTTGACCGCATGTTCAACAAGATCCACAAGATGCCTACGCTCAGGTGCGCTCGCCCACAGGCTCTGTGCTCCAGGTCTGTTGCCGCGCTGCGCGCCCTTTAACCCTTGCTCCTTCACAACCGTACCGTACTGTGGTGTTACAGTGGAGTGAAGTACCGTACTGTGGTGTTACAGTGGAGTGAAGTACCGTACCGTACTGTGGTGTTACAGTGGAGTGAAGTACCGTACTGTGGTGTTACAGTGGAGTGAAGTACCGTACCATACTGTGGTGTTACAGTGGAGTGAAGTACCGTACTGTGTGTTACAGTGAGTGACGTACGACCATACTGTGGTGTTACAGTGAGTAAGTACCGTACTGTGTTGTTTACCGTGGAGTGAGTACGTACCATACTGTGGTGTTACAGTGTGAGTGAAGTACTGTACTGTGGTGTTTACAGTGGAGTGAAGTACCGTACTGTGGTGTTACAGTGGAGTGAAGTACCGTACTGTGGTGTTACAGTGGGTGAAGTACATACATACTGTGGTGTTCAGTGGAGTGAAGTACGTACCGTACTGTTGTGTTACAGTGGAGTGGAGTACCGTACCGTACTGTGGTGTTACAGTGGAGTGAAGTACCGTACCGTACTGTTGGTGTTACAGTGGAGTGAAGTACCGTACCGTACTGTGGTGTTACAGTGGAGTGAAGTACCGTACCGTACTGTGTGTTACAGTGGAGTGAAGTACCGTACCGTACGTGGTGTTACAGTGGAGTAAAGTACCGTACTGTGTGTTACAGTGGAGTGAAGTACCGTATGGGTGTTCAGTGGAGTGAAGTACCGTACCGTATCTGTGGTGTTACAGTGGAGTAAAGTACCGTACTGGTGTTACAGTGGAGTAAAGTACCGTACTGTGGTGTTACAGTGGAGTGAAGTACCGTACTGTGGTGTTACAGTGGAAGTAAAGTACCGTACTGTGGTGTTGACAGTGGTAGTGAAGTACCGTACTGTGGTGTTACGTGGAGTGAAGTACGTACCGTACTGTGGTGTTACAGTGAGTGAAGTACCGCTGTGGTTTACAGTGGAGTAAAGTACTGTACTCTGGGGTTACAGTGAGTGAAGTAACATACTGTGGTGGTTACATGGAGTGAAGTACCGTACCGTACTGTGGTGTTACAGTGGAGTGGTACCGTACTGTGGTGTTACAGTGGAGTGAAGTACCGTACCGTACTGTGGTGTTACAGTGGAGTGAGTAACATACTGGTGTTACAGTGAGTGAAGTACCGGAGAACCCACTACTGATCATATTGTAGTGAACGTGGAGTAGTGATGAGAACCCACTGCTACTGATCAATTGTAGTGAACGTGGGGTAGTGAAGGAAACCCACTGCTACTGATCATATTGTAGTGAACGTGGGGTAGTGAAGAGAACCCACTGCTACGATCATATTGTAGGTGAACGTGGGGTAGTGAAGAGAACTCACTGCTACTGATCATATTGTAGTGAACGGTGGGGTAGTGAAGAGAACCCACTGCTACTGATCATATTGTAGTGAACGGCGGGGTAGTGAAGAGAACCCACTGCTACTGATCATATTGTAGTGAACGGGGGTAGTGAAGAGAACCCACTGCTACTGATCATATTGTAGTGAACGGTGGGGTAGTGAAGAGAACTACTGCTACTGATCATATTGTAGTGAACGGTGGGTAGTGAAGAGAACCCACTGCTACTGATCATATTGTAGTGAACGGTGGGTAGTGAAGAGAAACCCACTGCTACTGATCATATTGTAGTGAACGGTGGGGTAGTGAAGAGAACCCACTGCTACTGATCATATTGTAGTGAACGGTGGGGTAGTGAAGAGAACCCACTGCTACTGATCATATTGTAGTGAACGGCGGGGTAGTGAAGAGAACCCACTGCTACTGATCATATTGTAGTGAACGGTGGGGTAGTGAAGAGAACCCACTGCTACTGATCATATTGTAGTGAACGGTGGGGTAGTGAAGAGAACTCACTGCTACTGATCATATTGTAGTGAACGGTGGGGTAGTGAAGAGAACCCACTGCTACTGATCATATTGTAGTGAACGGTGGGGTAGTGAAGAGAACCCACTGCTACTGATCATATTGTAGTGAACGGTGGGGTAGTGAAGAGAACCCACTGCTACTGAACATATTGTAGTGAACGGTGGGGTAGTGAAGAGAACCCACTGCTACTGATCATAATGTAGTGAACGGTGGGGTAGTGAAGAGAACCCACTGCTACTGATCATATTGTAGTGAACGTGGGGTAGTGAAGAGAACCCACTGCTACTGGTCATATTGTACTGAACGTCGGGGTAGTGAAGAGAACCCACTGCTACTGATCATAATGTAGTGAACGGTGGGGTAGTGAAGAGAACCCACTGCTACTGATCATATTGTAGTGAACGGTGGGGTAGTGAAGAGAACCCACTGCTACTGATCATATTGTAGTGAACGGTGGGGTAGTGAAGAGAACCCACTGCTACTGATCATATTGTAGTGAACGGTGGGGTAGTGAAGAGAACCCACTGCTACTGATCATATTGTAGTGAATGGTGGGGTAGTGAAGAGAACCCACTGCTACTGATCATATTGTAGTGAACGGTGGGGTAGTGAAGAGAACTCACTGCTACTGATCATATTGTAGTGAACGGTGGGGTAGTGAAGAGAACCCACTGCTACTGATCATAATGTAGTGAATGGTGGGGTAGTGAAGAGAACCCACTGCTACTGATCATATTGTAGTGAACGGTGGGGTAGTGAAGAGAACCCACTGCTACTGATCATAATGTAGTGAATGGTGGGGTAGTGAATAGAACCCACTGCTACTGAACATATTGTAGTGAACGGTGGGGTAGTGAAGAGAACCCACGGCTACTGATCATATTGTAGTGAACGGTGGGGTAGTGAAGAGAACCCACTGCTACTGATCATATTGTAGTGAACGGTGGGGTAGTGAAGAGAACCCACTGCTACTGATCATATTGTAGTGAACGATGGGGTAGTGAAGAGAACCCACTGCTACTGATCATATTGTAGTGAACGGTGGGGTAGTGAAGAGAACCCACTGCTACTGATCATATTGTAGTGAACGGTGGGGTAGTGAAGAGAACCCACTGCTACTGAACATATTGTAGTGAACGGTGGGGTAGTGAAGAGAACCCACTGCTACTGATCATAATGTAGTGAACGGTGGGGTAGTGAAGAGAACCCACTGCTACTGATCATATTGTAGTGAACGTGGGGTAGTGAAGAGAACCCACTGCTACTGGTCATATTGTACTGAACGTCGGGGTAGTGAAGAGAACCCACTGCTACTGATCATAATGTAGTGAAAGTTGGGGTAGTGAAGAGAACCCACTGCTACTGATCATATTGTAGTGAACGGTGGGTTAGTGAAGAGAACCCACTGCTACTGATCATATTGTAGTGAACGGTGGGGTAGTGAAGAGAACTCACTGCTACTGATCATATTGTAGTGAACGGTGGGGTAGTGAAGAGAACCCACTGCTACTGATCATATTGTAGTGAACGGTGGGGTAGTGAAGAGAACTCACTGCTACTGATCATATTGTAGTGAACGGTGGGGTAGTGAAGAGAACCCACTGCTACTGATCATATTGTAGTGAACGGTGGGGTAGTGAAGAGAACCCACTGCTACTGATCATATTGTAGTGAACGGTGGGGTAGTGAAGAGAACCCACTGCTACTGATCATATTGTAGTGAACGGTGGGGTAGTGAAGAGAACCCACTGCTACTGATCATATTGTACTGAACGTCGGGGTAGAGAAGAGAACCCACTGCTACTGATCATATTGTAGTGAACGGTGGGGTAGTGAAGAGAACCCACTGCTACTGATCATATTGTAGTGAACGGTGGGGTAGTGAAGAGAACCCACTGCTACTGAACATATTGTAGTGAACGGTGGGGTAGTGAAGAGAACCCACTGCTACTGATCATAATGTAGTGAACGGTGGGGTAGTGAAGAGAACCCACTGCTACTGATCATATTGTAGTGAACGGTGGGGTAGTGAAGAGAACCCACTGCTACTGATCATATTGTAGTGAACGGTGGGGTAGTGAAGAGAACCCACTGCTACTGATCATATTGTACTGAACGTCGGGGTAGTGAAGAGATCCCACTGCTACTGATCATATTGTAGTGAACGGTGGGGTAGTGAAGAGAACCCACTGCTACTGATCATATTGTAGTGAACGTGGGGTAGTGAAGAGAACCCACTGCTACTGATCATATTGTAGTGAACGTGGGGTAGTGAAGAGAACCCACTGCTACTGATCATATTGTAGTGAACGGTGGGGTAGTGAAGAGAACCCACTGCTACTGATCATATTGTAGTGAACATGGGGTAGTGAAGAGAACCCACTGCTACTGATCATATTGTAGTGAACGGTGGGGTAGTGAAGAGAACCCACTGCTACTGATCATATTGTAGTGAACGGTGGGGTAGTGAAGAGAAGCAACTGCTACTGATCATATTGTAGTGAACGTTGGGGTAGTGAAGAGAACCCACTGCTTCTGATCATATTGTAGTGAACGTTGGGGTAGTGAAGAGAACCCACTGCTACTGATCATATTGTAGTGAACGTAGGGTAGTGAAGAGAACCCACTGCTACTGATCGTAATGTAGTGAACATTGGGGTAGTGAAGAGAACCCACTGCTACTGATCATATTGTAGTGAACGGTGGGGTAGTGAAGAGAACCCACTGCTACTGATCATAATGTAGTGAATGGTGGGGTAGTGAAGAGAACCCACTGCTACTGAACATATTGTAGTGAACGGTGGGGTAGTGAAGAGAACCCACGGCTACTGATCATATTGTAGTGAACGGTGGGGTAGTGAAGAGAACCCACTGCTACTGATCATATTGTAGTGAACGGTGGGGTAGTGAAGAGAACCCACTGCTACTGATCATATTGTAGTGAACGGTGGGGTAGTGAAGAGAACCCACTGCTACTGATCATATTGTAGTGAACGGTGGGGTAGTGAAGAGAACCCACTGCTACTGAACATATTGTAGTGAACGGTGGGGTAGTGAAGAGAACCCACTGCTACTGATCATAATGTAGTGAACGGTGGGGTAGTGAAGAGAACCCACTGCTACTGATCATATTGTAGTGAACGTGGGGTAGTGAAGAGAACCCACTGCTACTGGTCATATTGTACTGAACGTCGGGGTAGTGAAGAGAACCCACTGCTACTGATCATAATGTAGTGAACGGTGGGGTAGTGAAGAGAACCCACTGCTACTGATCATATTGTAGTGAACGGTGGGGTAGTGAAGAGAACCCACTGCTACTGATCATATTGTAGTGAACGGTGGGGTAGTGAAGAGAACCCACTGCTACTGATCATATTGTAGTGAACGGTGGGGTAGTGAAGAGAACTCACTGCTACTGATCATATTGTAGTGAACGGTGGGGTAGTGAAGAGAACCCACTGCTACTGATCATATTGTAGTGAACGTGGAGTAGTGAAGAGAACCCACTACTGATCATATTGTAGTGAACGTGGAGTAGTGATGAGAACCCACTGCTACTGATCATATTGTAGTGAACGTGGGGTAGTGAAGAGAACCCACTGCTACTGATCATATTGTAGTGAACGTGGGGTAGTGAAGAGAACCCACTGCTACTGATCATATTGTAGTGAACGTGGGGTAGTGAAGAGAACTCACTGCTACTGATCATATTGTAGTGAACGGTGGGGTAGTGAAGAGAACCCACTGCTACTGATCATATTGTAGTGAACGGCGGGGTAGTGAAGAGAACCCACTGCTACTGATCATATTGTAGTGAACGGTGGGGTAGTGAAGAGAACCCACTGCTACTGATCATATTGTAGTGAACGGTGGGGTAGTGAAGAGAACTCACTGCTACTGATCATATTGTAGTGAACGGTGGGGTAGTGAAGAGAACCCACTGCTACTGATCATATTGTAGTGAACGGTGGGGTAGTGAAGAGAACCCACTGCTACTGATCATATTGTAGTGAACGGTGGGGTAGTGAAGAGAACCCACTGCTACTGATCATATTGTAGTGAACGGTGGGGTAGTGAAGAGAACCCACTGCTACTGATCATATTGTAGTGAACGGCGGGGTAGTGAAGAGAACCCACTGCTACTGATCATATTGTAGTGAACGGTGGGGTAGTGAAGAGAACCCACTGCTACTGATCATATTGTAGTGAACGGTGGGGTAGTGAAGAGAACTCACTGCTACTGATCATATTGTAGTGAACGGTGGGGTAGTGAAGAGAACCCACTGCTACTGATCATATTGTAGTGAACGGTGGGGTAGTGAAGAGAACCCACTGCTACTGATCATATTGTAGTGAACGGTGGGGTAGTGAAGAGAACCCACTGCTACTGAACATATTGTAGTGAACGGTGGGGTAGTGAAGAGAACCCACTGCTACTGATCATAATGTAGTGAACGGTGGGGTAGTGAAGAGAACCCACTGCTACTGATCATATTGTAGTGAACGTGGGGTAGTGAAGAGAACCCACTGCTACTGGTCATATTGTACTGAACGTCGGGGTAGTGAAGAGAACCCACTGCTACTGATCATAATGTAGTGAACGGTGGGGTAGTGAAGAGAACCCACTGCTACTGATCATATTGTAGTGAACGGTGGGGTAGTGAAGAGAACCCACTGCTACTGATCATATTGTAGTGAACGGTGGGGTAGTGAAGAGAACCCACTGCTACTGATCATATTGTAGTGAACGGTGGGGTAGTGAAGAGAACCCACTGCTACTGATCATATTGTAGTGAACGGTGGGGTAGTGAAGAGAACCCACTGCTACTGATCATATTGTAGTGAACGGTGGGGTAGTGAAGAGAACTCACTGCTACTGATCATATTGTAGTGAACGGTGGGGTAGTGAAGAGAACCCACTGCTACTGATCATAATGTAGTGAATGGTGGGGTAGTGAAGAGAACCCACTGCTACTGATCATATTGTAGTGAACGTGGAGTAGTGAAGAGAACCCACTACTGATCATATTGTAGTGAACGTGGAGTAGTGATGAGAACCCACTGCTACTGATCATATTGTAGTGAACGTGGGGTAGTGAAGAGAACCCACTGCTACTGATCATATTGTAGTGAACGTGGGGTAGTGAAGAGAACCCACTGCTACTGATCATATTGTAGTGAACGTGGGGTAGTGAAGAGAACTCACTGCTACTGATCATATTGTAGTGAACGGTGGGGTAGTGAAGAGAACCCACTGCTACTGATCATATTGTAGTGAACGGCGGGGTAGTGAAGAGAACCCACTGCTACTGATCATATTGTAGTGAACGGTGGGGTAGTGAAGAGAACTCACTGCTACTGATCATATTGTAGTGAACGGTGGAGTAGTGAAGAGAACCCACTGCTACTGATCATATTGTAGTGTAGGTGGGGTAGTGAAGAGAACCCACTGCTACTGATCATATTGTAGTGAACGGTGGAGTAGTGAAGAGAACCCACTGCTACTGATCATATTGTAGTGAACGTGGGGTAGTGAAGAGAACCCACTGCTACTGATCATATTGTAGTGAACGGTGGAGTAGTGAAGAGAACCCACTGCTACTGATCATATTGTAGTGAACGTGGGGTAGTGAAGAGAACCCACTGCTACTGATCATAATGTAGTGAACGTGGGGTAGTGAAGAGAACCCACTGCTACTGATCATATTGTAGTGAATGGTGGGGTAGTGAAGAGAACCCACTGCTACTGATCATAATGTAGTGAATGGTGGGGTAGTGAAGAGAACCCACTGCTACTGATCATATTGTAGTGAACGGTGGGGTAGTGAAGAGAACCCACTGCTACTGATCATATTGTAGTGAACGGTGGGGTAGTGATTCCACTGCTGATTCATCTAACCTGATTAACTAACCTGATTCAACTAATCTGATTCAACGAACCTGAATCAACTAAGCTGATTGAATTAACCTGATTCAACTAACTGGATGGAACTGTCTAGGATAAGGAGAAGGTAGGGAAACAGTGAAACACAGTCCTATGGGAACCAGTATAGTAGACTATAGAACAGTGGTTCCCAACTCCAGTCTTCCAGGACCCCCAACAGTGGTTCCCAACTCCAGTCCTCCAGGACCCCCAACAGCGGTTCCCAACTCCAGTCCTCCAGGACCCCCAACAGCGGTTCCCAACTCCAGTCCTCCAGGACCCCCAACAGCGGTTCCCAACTCCAGTCCTCCAGGACCCCCAACAGCGGTTCCCAACTCCAGTCCTCCAGTACCCCCAACAGCAGTTCCCAACTCCAGTCCTCCAGGACCCCCAACAGCGGTTCCCAACTCCAGTCCTCCAGTACCCCCAACAGTGGTTCCCTCCAGTCCTCCAGTACCCCCAACAGTGATTCCCTCCAGTCCTCCAGTCCCCCAACAGTGGTTCCCAACTCCAGTCCTCCAGTCCCCCAACATTAATGATCTGCCTTCTGTCTGTACTGGGTCTGAAGTTCAAATGTATGCAGATGATACAGTGATATATGTGCATGCAAAGAGCAAACAACAAGCTGCACAAGAACTCACTACTGTAATGGTACAGGTTACAAAGTGGCTCACTACTGTAATGATCCAGGTTACAAAGTGGCTCAGTGACTCGTGTTTGCATCTCAATGTGAAAAAAACTGCTTGAATGTTCTTCACAAAGAGGGCAACATATGCTACTGAGCCAGATGTCTATGTGTCGGGGGAGAAGCTCCAGGTGGTATCTGATTTTAAGTACCTTGGCATCATACTTTATTCCAACCTCTCTTTTAAAAAGCATGTGAAAAAGGTAATTCAGATAACCAAATTCAACCTAATCTAATTTCCGATTCATACAAAATTGTTTGACTACAGAGGTAGCAAAACTGTACTTCAAATCTATGATACTCCCCCACTTAACATACTGCTCGACTAGTTGGGCCCAAGATTGCTGTACAACAGTAAAACCTATTCAGTCTGTCTACAAACAGGCTCTCAAAGTGCTTGATAGGAAGCCCAATAGCCATCATCACTGTTACATCCTCAGAAAGCATGAGCTCCTGAGTTGGGAAAATCTTGTGCAATACACCGACGCATGTCTTGTATTCAAGATCCTAAATGGCCTGGCTCCCCCTCCACTCAGTATTTTTGTTAAACAGAAAACCCAAACATATGGCAGCAGATCCACAAGGTCTGCCATGAGAGGTGACTGTATAGTTCCCTTAAGGAAAAGCACCTTTAGTAAATCCGCATTCTCTGTGAGAGCTTCCCATGTCTGGAATACACTGCCATCAGACACACATAACTGCACCACATATCACACTTTCACAAAATGCATGAATACATGGCTAAAGGTCAATCAGATTTGTGAACATAATCCCTAGCTGTGTATTGTCGCTTTCCATGTTGTCTGTTGTCTGTAGCTTGTGAGGTGTGGAAACACTTTGTTGCTTTTATGAATTTTGTCTTACTGCTTTTTGTTCTATGTATGCTATGTCTTGCTTGTCCTATGGTGCTCTGTTTGTATGCTATGTCTTGCTTGTCCTATGGTGCTCTGTTTGTATGCTATGTCTTGCTTGTCGTATGGTGCTCTGTGTGTGCTCACTGCTCAATGATTGTTTATATTGTAATTGTTTTTAATAACCTGCCCAGGGACTGCGGTTGAAAATTAGCCGGCTGGCTAAAACCGGAACTTTTACTGAAACGTCGATTAATGTGCACTGTCCCTGTAAAAATAAAATCAACTCAAAATAAACACAACAGTGGTTCCCAACTCCAGTCCTCCAGGACCCCCAACAGAGGGTCCCAACTCCAGTCCTCCAGGACCCCCAACAGCGGTTCCCAACTCCAGTCCTCCAGGACCCCCAACAGAGGGTCCCAACTCCAGTCCTCCAGTACCCCCAACAGAGGGTCCCAACTCCAGTCCTCCAGGACCCCCCAACAATGGTTGCCAACTCCAGTCCTCCAGGACCCCCCAACAATGGTTGCCAACTCCAGTCCTCCAGGACCCCCCAACAGAGGGTCCCAACTCCAGTCCTCCAGGACCCCCAACAGAGGGTCCCAACTCCAGTCCTCCAGGACCCCTCAACAGTGGTTCCCAACTCCAGTCCCCCAACAATGGTCCCCTCCAGTCACCCAGTACCCCCAACAATGGTTCCCAACTCCAGTCCTCCAACAGTGGTTCCACACTCCAGTCCCCCAGTACCCCCAACAGTGGTTCCCAACTCCAGTCCTCCAGGACCCCCCAACAATGGTTCCCAACTCCTGTCCTCCAGGACCCCCAACAGTGGTTCCCAACTCCAGTCCCCCAACAATGGTTCCCTCCAGTCCCCCAGTACCCCCAACAGTGGTTCCCAACTCCAGTCCCCCAACAATGGTTCCCTCCAGTCCTCCAGTCCCCCAACAATGGTTCCCTCCAGTCCTCCAGTACCCCCAACAGTGGTTCCCAACTCTAGTACATCAGTAATCCAACAGTGGTTCCTAACTCCATTTGGTGGACTGGCGTTGGGAACCACTTCTATAGAGCTCCTATGACAAGGCTATAGGGTGTGATCATATAAACAGGCAGCTGTTGACACCAGTGAAACCCCCCTCTGAACTGCGTTTGACATGTGTTTAAGACAGAGCAGACGAAGACATACTCCTGCAGAAGTGTCAGCGAGTCAAGACGAGTCAAGATATGAGGCGTCTACGGGGAGATGTTCTGGCGTTGGGAAAAGCCATGATGGATATTCCCATTAGCTGTGTGACAAGGTGTGACAAGGTGAGGATGTGACTAGTATAATGAATTGTGACACTTTAATGAGCTTGTCTGAGACAAACAATATCTGATCAGCCCTTGGGGGTCATTCAGTCATTTGTTGTAATACAAAGTATGTTTGGCTTAGTTTGGCTTAGTTTGTGTGTGTTTGTCAGCTCGTCTTGTTAAGTGTGTGTTTGTCTGTGTGTGTATGTGCATATCCATATGTGCATGTGCCTATCTCTGTCTGTGTGTGTATATGTATATCTCTGTCTGTGTGTGTATATGTATATCTCTGTCTGTGTGTGTACATCTCTGTCTGTGTGTGTATATGTATATCTCTGTCTGTGTGTGTATATGTATATCTCTGTCTGTGTGTGTACATCTCTGTCTGTGTGTGTATATGTATATCTCTGTCTGTGTGTGTATATGTATATCTCTGTCTGTGTGTGTATATGTATACCTCTGTCTGTGTGTGCATATGTATATCTCTGTCTGTGTGTGCATATGTATATCTCTGTCTGTGTGTGTATATGTATATCTCTGTCTGTGTGTGTATATGTATATCTCTGTCTGTGTGTGTATATGTATATCTCTGTCTGTGTGTGTATATGTATATCTCTGTCTGTGTTGTGCATATGTATATCTCTGTCTGTGTGTGCATATGTATATCTCTGTCTGTGTGTGTAAATGTATATCTCTGTCTGTGTGTGTATATGTATATCTCTGTCTGTGTGTGTATATGTATATCTCTGTCTGTGTGTGTATATGTATATCTCTGTCTGTGTGTGTATATGTATATCTCTGTCTGTGTGTGTATATGTATATCTCTGTCTGTGTGTGCATATGTATATCTCTGTCTGTGTGTGCATATGTATATCTCTGTCTGTGTGTGTATATGTATATCTCTGTCTGTGTGTGCATATGTATATCTCTGTCTGTGTGTGTAAATGTATATCTCTGTCTGTGTGTGTATATGTATATCTCTGTCTGTGTGTGCATATGTATATCTCTGTCTGTGTGTGTAAATGTATATCTCTGTCTGTGTGTATATATGTACATCTCTGTCTGTGTGTGTATATGTATATCTCTGTCTGTGTGTGTATATGTGTACATCTCTGTCTGTGTGTGTATATGTATATCTCTGTCTGTGTGTGTATATATGTACATCTCTGTCTGTGTGTGTATATGTATATCTCTGTCTGTGTGTGTATATGTATATCTCTGTCTGTGTGTGTGTATGTATATCTCTGTCTGTGTGTGTATGTGTGTACACTGTTAGAAGAAAATGTGCTATCTAGAACCTTAAAGTGCTCTTCAGCTGTCTCCATAGGAGAACCCTTTGAATAACCTTTTTTGGTTGCAGGTAGAACACGTTTGGTTGTACTTAGAACCCTTTCTACAGAGGGTTCTACCTGGAACCAAAAAGGGTTCTCCTATGCCGAAGAAACGTTTTGAAACCCTTTTTTCTAAGAGTGTAGTGTGTGGGCCAGTGCAGGAGTGTGTGCGTATCGATGTTCTCTCCCTCATTGGGACAATACATGGCTAAGGCTCTGTCCCAGGGGATCTCATTAGAATCAGTAGGGGCAGAGGCCCCCAGACAGCCCTGACTAACAGTACCACCGTCCTGCATAGTGATGCAGCCTGTCTGTCTGGCCTCTGAGAGATAGCCTCACACAGGCACAGAGACAGCCAATCACAGAGACAGCCAATCACAGAGACAGCCAATCACAGAGTCAGCCAGGCACAGAGACAGAGACAGAACCCTTTTTGGTTCCAGGTAGAACCTGGAATCCTAGGGCTACTGCATCTCTGACCAGTCAGATTGATCATATCCTAGGGCTACTGCATCTCTGACCAGTCAGATTGATCATATCCTAGGGCTACTGCATCTCTGACCAGCCAGATTGATCATATCCCAGGGCTACTGCATCTCTGACCAGTCAGATTGATCATATCCCAGGGCTACTGCATCTCTGACCAGTCAGATTGATCATATCCCAGGGCTACTGCATCTCTGACCAGCCAGATTGATCATATCCCAGGGCTACTGCATCTCTGACCAGTCAGATTGATCATATCCCAGGGCTACTGCATCTCTGACCAGTCAGATTGATCATATCCTAGGGCTACTGCATCTCTGACCAGTCAGATTGATCATATCCCAGGGCTACTGCATCTCTGACCAGTCAGATTGATCATATCCTAGGGCTACTGCATCTCTGACCAGTCAGATTGATCATATCCCAGGGCTACTGCATCTCTGACCAGTCAGATTGATCATATCCCAGGGCTACTGCATCTCTGACCAGTCAGATTGATCATATCCCAGGGCTACTGCATCTCTGTCCAGTCAGATTGATCATATCCCAGGGCTACTGCATCTCTGACCAGTCAGATTGATCATATCCTAGGGCTACTCCCACTCTGTTGGGGAGTCTGTCTGCCTGCTCTGGATTCTGTCGAGCTGCTCAATGAGGATGGAGGAGGAGATTGACAAACTGTCAGATATCCCCATCAATGAAGGTGTACCATCTGAAGGTGAACCCCAGTTAGGTTCACTGTTCACATTACAGCAGATTGACCTTTTAAAAAAAACATTAATTTGGTCAGAAGATTGACATGCAGGATGTTCTATCCTGATGTAGAGAAGTTTATCAGGACAGGCAATGTTATTAAGACATCAGTGGGTTTGGAAAAAGTTAGTCAGAGGGGACGGTGACGTCTGAGTGGTCATTATGCAGGAGGAAGGGAAGGTAAAAGGGTCAGTAAAACGAAAGAAAGTAATAGAAAATGAAAGTTAATTAAACATGATGGGTCTGAACAGCATCACAGGGGGATTTATTTCCCTTGTCTGTTACCTCTGTTGATGGGTCTGAACAGCATCACAGGGGGATTTATTTCCCTTGTCTGTTACCTCTGTTGGTGGGTCTGAACAGCATCACAGGGGGATTTATTTACCTTGTCTGTTATCTCTGTTGATGGGTCTGAACAGCATCACAGGGGGATTTATTTACCTTGTCTGTTACCTCTGTTGATGGGTCTGAACAGCATCACAGGGGGATTTATTTACCTTGTCTGTTATCTCTGTTGATGGGTCTGAACAGCATCACATGGGGATTTATTTACCTTGTCTGTTACCTCTGTTGATGGGTCTGAACAGCATCACAGGGGGATTTATTTCCCTTGTCTGTTACCTCTGTTGGTGGGTCTGAACAGCATCACAGGGGGATTTATTTCCCTTGTCTGTTACCTCTGTTGATGGGTCTGAACAGCATCACAGGGGGATTTATTTCCCTTGTCTGTTACCTCTGTTGATGGGTCTGAACAGCATCACAGGGGGATTTATTTCCCTTGTCTGTTACCTCTGTTGATGGGTCTGAACAGCATCACAGGGGGATTTATTTCCCTTGTCTGTTATCTCTGTTGATGGGTCTGAACAGCATCACAGGGGGATTTATTTCCCTTGTCTGTTACCTCTGTTGATGGGTCTGAACAGCATCACAGGGGGATTTATTTCCCTTGTCTGTTATCTCTGTTGATGGGTCTGAACAGCATCACAGGGGATTTATTTCCCTTGTCTGTTATCTCTGTTGATGGGTCTGAACAGCATCACAGGGGGATTTATTTCCCTTGCCTGTTCAAATCAAATCAAATTGTATTTGTCACACTCGCCGAACACAACAGGTGTAGACCTTACAGTGAAATGCTTACTTACAAGCCCTTAACCAACAATGCAGTTACCTAAAAAAACAATTGTGGGGCTTTATATACAGGGGGTACCGGTACAGAGTCAATGTGTGGGAGCACCGGTGTCGAGGTAATTGAGGTAATATGTCCATGTACCAGCAGGGGGTGTGCTGGAGCAACACCGTTTGGGCTTTTCTAAGGAAAGCAGTGGACCTTGGGTATGATAGGCACTTGATCCTGTTAGATATGGAGCAGGTCAATATGTCAACCATTACTCTGTTCTACCGTGCTGTACTTTGGGCGTGGAAAAATACTATCTGTTCACAGAGACGTTTCACGGCCAGGAGCATTGATAATGGAGGAGCCAGTGTTTAACATTCCACTCATCCAGAGTGCTGACCTCTGACAGCTTGTGGGCCAGGCTTGTGAGAGCGGGGTTCACTAACCTGACCTGCAAGAAGAGTCGGGGAGGAAATCTGGCAGCGATATGTCAGGGGCTTCCTCCATAAAGCCAGCCAGGCTTCTGCAGCAGGTAGTGGAGGGTGTCCAAGCTGTACTACCTGGCTCATTCAGAGAGCTGCTGGGGAAAAGGCAGAGACTGGACCGTCTAACCCCGAATGACACTGATCTACCTCCTTTCACCATTGCTGACGCTGCAGGGGAATAACAGGGTAGTCTGTTAAACTGATTTGTTTTAATTATGTATTTGGGCCAAATAAAGTGAAAAAACAATCAAGTCACTCAACATCCCAGGGCATCTAGAGTGTGTTAGCACAGTGCTGTGTGTAGGACTGCTACACTGCAACATAACTACAGTATGACACTGAACTATGACACATCAACGGCTAGGTCACATTGACCTGATATTCTCTCTCTCTCTCTCTCTCTCTCTCTCTCTCTCTCTCTCTCTCTCTCTCTCTCTCTCTCTCTCTCTCTCTCTCTCTCTCTCTCCCTCTCTCTCTCTCTCTCCATCTCTCTCTCTCTCTCTCTCTCTCTCTCTCTCTCTCTCTCTCTCTCTCTCTCTCTCTCTCTCTGACTCCATCTCTCATTCAGTCTCTCTCTCTCTCTGACTCCATCTCTCATTCAGTCTCTCTCTCTCTCTCTCTCTCTCTCTCTCTCTCTCTCTCTCTCTATCTCTCTCTCTCTCTCTCTCTCTCTCTCTCTCTCTCTCTCTCTCTCTCTCTCTCACGCCATCTCCCTCTAGTGCTAGTGGGTAATCAGAAAGCCAGGCTGGAAGACTGATCAACTGTCATCCTCTGCAGGGCCCTCCCTTTCTCTGAATGTCAGCACACACATCCAGGCTGGAGAGAGCAGTGGCTCCTCGGCCACTGCTGGAGCCCAAACACACGCACACCAACAGAGGGTCTGGCCACACAGACACAGTGAAAGACTCCACTACACACAAACAAATCAAAGGTGTAACTTCCAAACATATGAAAGGTGTAACTTTGAAACATATGAAACATATGAAAGGTGTAACTTTGAAACATATGAAACATATGAAAGGTGTAACTGAAACATAAGAAACATATGAAAGGTGTAACTTTGAAACACAAGAAACATATGAAAGGTGTAACTTTGAAACATATGAAACATATGAAAGGTGTAACTTTGAAACATAAGAAACATATGAAAGGTGTAACTTTGAAACATATGAAAGGTGTAACTTTGAAACATATGAAAGGTGTAACTTTGAAAAATATGAAACATATGAAAGGTGTAACTTTGAAACACATGAACGGTGTAACTTTGAAACATATGAAAGGTGTAACTTTGAAACATATCAAAGGTGTAACTTTGACACATATGAAAGGTCTAACTTTGAAACATATGAAACATATGAAAGGTGTAACTTTGAAACATAAGAAACATATCAAAGGTGTAACTTTGACACATATGAAAGGTCTAACTTTGAAACATAAGAAACATATGAAAGGTGTAACTTTGAGACATAAGAAACATATGAAAGGTGTAACTTTGAAACATATGAAACATATCAAAGGTGTAACTTTGAAACATAAGAAACATATGAACGGTGTAACTTTGAAACATATGAAAGGTGTAACTTTGAAATATATGAAAGGTGTAACTTTGAAACATATGAAAGGTCTAACTTTGAAACATATGAAACATATGAAAGGTGTAACTTTGAAACATAAGAAACATATGAAAGGTGTAACTGAAACATAAGAAACATATGAAAGGTGTAACTTTGAAACACAAGAAACATATGAAAGGTGTAACTTTGAAACATATGAAAGGTGTAACTTTGAAACATATGAAAGGTGTAACTTTGAAACATATGAAACATATGAAAGGTGTAACTTTGAAACATATGAACGGTGTAACTTTGAAACATATGAAAGGTGTAACTTTGAAACATATGAAAGGTGTAACTTTGAAACATAAGAAAGGTGTAACTTTGAAACATATGAAACATATGAAAGGTGTAACTTTGAAACATAAGAAACATATGAAAGGTGTAACTTTGAAACACAAGAAACATATGAAAGGTGTAACTTTGAAACATAAGAAACATATGAAAGGTGTAACTAAGCCAACTATATTCCCTTGAACACTGAGCGTTCATACCATTTCTAAAATCCTCCTGACAGCGATAAAGGGACTCACACGGAGGATTGTAAAATAGAATGACATGCTTTATACACATAATCCTTTCTCCTCCCTGCTTAGGAGCATAAGCTATGGCCCAGTCATCTGTGCCAAGTACAAACACTCCACATTCTACAGCAGTGTCATGGTGATAGTAGGCACTGTGTGAGCTCTGGTGTGAGAAAGGATAGACACGTATAGAAAGGGATAAGGAGAGAAAGAATTAGAGGAGAGGAGAGGGTGGTGTTGTGTAGGGTCTGAGTTAGAGATCTCAGTATAGGTAGTTAAGGTCAGTAAACTGCTTTCTGCTCACCCTGATATCATTTATCATGTCCAGAGAGAGAAGGTGTGTGTGTGTGGGTTCACCGGTGCTTGTACATTTGCGTGTGTGTGTGCTGTGTGTGTGTGTGTGTGTGTGTGTGTGTGTGTGTGTGTGTGTGTGTGTGTGTGTGTGTGTGTGTGTGTGTGTGTGTGTGTGTGTGTGTGTGTGTGTGTGTGTGTGTGTGTGTGTGTGTGTGACAGAGAGGAGATGGAGCGCAGTGAGATGGAAGGGGCTCTGAGTGTGTGTGGGCTGTGTTGAAATTACTGCTCTCCATCTCTGTCTGGTGCCCTGTTTGTGTGTGTGTGTGTGTGTGTGTGTGTGTGTGTGTGTGTGTGTGTGTGTGTGTGTGTGTGTGTGTGTGTGTGTGTGTGTGTGTGTGTGTGTGTGTGTGTGTGTGTGTGTGTGTGTGTGTGTGTGTGTGTGTGTGTGTGTGGTTTGTCTCAGCCAGGGTCAGACTAAACACCAGGTTACTGATGATAACCATGTATTGTCTCTAACTCAGCCAGGGTCAGACTAAACACCAGGTTACTGATGATAACCATGTATTGTCTCTAACTCAGCCAGGGTCAGACTAAACACCAGGTTACTGATGATAACCATGTATTGTCTCTAACTCAGCCAGGGTCAGACTAAACACCAGGTTACTGATGATAACCATGTATTGTATGCCTCAGTGTTGAGTCACTACAGCCTGGACCAGACACATTTACCATCCCATTGACTGTTAATGACTACTGCTGCATAGTAATGTAACATGATTGACCAGTCATGAGCTGCTGTCCTACCTCCTGGGAAAAACAACAACCAAACCGTAGAAGCCCCTCTACTTCTCTGTCTCTGTTAGACAACTCCAGCACAGGTCCTTTTACACTACAGTTCTAGTGTGTGTGTAAGTGTGTAAGTGTTTGTACCTCTCTCTTTTGATTGCAGCTTTGCATGAGTCAAACTGTGAGTGGCCAGTGAGAGTACAGGACTTTTCTCTTATCTCTCTCTCTCTTCTATACTCTCTCTATTCTGTCTCTCTCTCTTCTGTCTCTCTCCTGTCTCTCTCTCTGACTTTCTCCTCTCTCTTCTCTCTCTCTCTCCTCTCGCTCTCTCTCTCTCCTCTCTCTCTCTCTCTTCAGTCTCTCTCCTCTCTCGATTTCGTCACAGTGTTCTCCTATACCCCCATTCATCTCTTTCCTTGTCCAATCTTTCTTCTCTCTCTCATCTACCTCTTTCCTCTCCTCTCTAGTCACCTACAGTGTATCTCTCTATTCGTTCTCCTCCCCCCCATAATCCCCTGTTATTTGCAGTCCAGGGTTCTCCTGACTCCCTGCGTTCTGATTGGTGTGACGGGTAATCCAATGGGAGCATCCTGCGGTTCCCCCCGCCCCCCCACTGGTCATGTTTTATATTGGCTGACATCAACACTGGGATTTATACTTTAAACAGAAAACATGAAAAACACAGATATCAGAAAAGGGATAGTGGTCTCTGTATTCCATCCATCACTTCTGAGGTTCTGGATACCGTAGCTGGCTCCAAAATGCACTGGTACAGAGGATGCTCGCTAGTAAGAAATCCCAAAAGTTTTAAGTTCCTCGGCGTACACATCCCGGACAAACTGAAATGGTACACACACACTTCTTGGTGAAGAAGGCCTAACAGAGCCTCTTCAACCTCAGGAGGCTGAAGAAATTTGGCTTGTCACCTAAAACCCTCACAAACTTTTACAGATGCACAATTGAGAGCTGTCGGGCTGTCGGGCTCTTGTCGGGCTGTATCACCGCCTGGTACGGCAACTGCACCACCCTCAACTGCAAGGCTTTCCAAAGGGTGGTGCGGTCTGCCCAACGCATCGCCGGGGGCAAACTACCTGCTTTCCAGGACACCTACAGCACCCAATCTCACAGGAAGGCCAAAAAGATCATCAAGGACATCAACCACCCGAGCCACTTCCTGTTCACCCCGCTACCATCCAGAAGGCGAGGTCAGTACAGGTGCATCAAAGCTGGGACCGAGAGACTGAAAAACAGCTTCTATCTCAAGGCCATCAGACTGTTAAACAGCCATCACTAACACAGAGAGGCTGCTGCCTACATAGAGACTCAAATCTGTATGTGGATCTCAATCACTAGTCACTTTAAATAATGTCACTTTAATAATGTTTACATATCTTACATTACTCATCTCATATGTATATACTGTATCTTATACCATCTATTGCATCTTGCCTATACCGCTCAGCTATCGCTCATCCATATATTTACATGTACATATTCTTATTCCATCCCTTTACATTTGTATGTATAAGGTAGTTGTTGTGGAATTGTTAGATTACTTGTTAGATATTACTGCACTGTCGGAACTAGAAGCACAAGCATTTCACAAACACTCGCATTAACATCTGCTAACCATGTGTATGTGACCAATAACATGTGATTTGATTTGAAACGACTGAGGGGTTAATATTGAAGAGATTATTTCTCTATCACGGTTCGTGTCTCTCCATCTCCATGTCAATTTAGTCTATTCAGGAGATGGATAGAAATGCCTATCAGAAATAAAAAGGATATAGTTGAAGGATAGATTCCTGAATTGACTGTTCTACGTAGAAGCTGTTAGTGTCATTGCATTACCCAAACAATATTATATATTATATCATATGAACATTATTACAGCATTATACCTAAATCACATTCAAAGCTTCATTTCATATTACGGCAATATCGAGACCGTTTAATATGTTTAGAATGTAATTGGAAATATCCCTTGAGATTCACATAGCAATGCAATATAATCAGCTATAGTAATAGCTTTACATTTCAATTTTATTGCAGGGACACAAATACACACACGTAAAAAAAACAAGCACACACAAACGCACGCACACACACAACTCAGGCAGGCTAATGTTTCAGACGGAAGACAGTGGGAATGTTTCTCAAAATGTATAATGTGGACATGTTTAGAGCTGTACAAATGGATCATAGAAATGACACAGGCCTAATCGTCTCCACATTCTTCTCTGTGTTGGAAATTCATAATGTTGGGTTTCAGAGGCTAAATGACACCAGACTGTGAGAGAACAGAGACGTAATTAGCCGACAACGACAACAACAACTAAAATCACTGCGGAACACCTAACAAACATGTTCTCCCACAGGCTAAGTCCACACTGTAACTGAGTGGGGTAATAACAACCAGCCTATATGACAGTATTGTGCACTAATTAAGATACATTAAGACACTAAATTATTTTTGAGAGTCCTGGACTGTTTTAAATCCTAATTCCGAGCTCACTGCTAGCCTGTTAGCGCTGGGTGGACGAGACTGATCAAGGTGACACACCGCCATTAACCAGAAACAGTCACGCCAACAACGGGCAGTCATCATAGTGCTACACTACAGGTGGTCAGGGCTGGTGGAAGGATAATTACCCAGGACCCTCTAACTGCATGGCAGTGATATCTGATGTCACAGAAATATCTGGTTTAACAAGCTAATCTTATTACACAGAGAAATTATTTTACAGCGGTACTGAATTTAATAAACACCTCTTCTGTCCAATTTAGTTTTTAATGAACTAAAATCTCAAATATCTGTGTACAAACTACTGTGCAATTGTATGGGTTGGGAGGTAGCCTAGTGGTTATGAGCATTGGGCCAGTAACCAATAGGTCTCTGGTTTGAATCCCCAAGCTGGTTTGCTTGTGTAAGTCGCTCTACATAAGAGCCTCTGTTAAATGATATAAATGTAAATGTCTTAAAGTTTGAATCTGACCTTTTGGGCTCGTGAGTGGAGCAGCGGTCTAAGGCACTGCATCTCAGTGCTAGAGGCATCACTACAGACCCTGGTTCGATCCTGGGCTGTATCACAACCGGCCATGATCGGGGGTCCCATAGGGCGGCGCACAATTGGCCCAGCGTTGTCCGGGTTTGGCAGGGGTAGGCCGTCATTGTCAAATTTGTTCTTAACTGACTTGCCAAGTTAAATAAAATAAAAAATGTGGACAATTTGGACAAATGTCAGTGCAGCGTGTATGAGTTGATGTTGATTTTAGTATTGGACATTTTAGGTGACATCATTTTTTTCATTTTTAAATTACAGTTGAATGCATTGTCAAAAGAATGAGAAAGGGACAGAAAATGAATGACCTTTATTTAACCTACACTCTTAGAAGAAAAGGTGCTATCTAGAACCTAAAAGGTTTGGCTGTCCTCATAGGAGAACTCTTTGAAGATCCATTTTGAGTAGAACCATTTTGGGTTCCATGTAGGAAAGGGTTCTACATGGAACCCAAAAGGGTTCTTCCTGGAACCAAAAAGGGTCCTTCTATGGGGACAGCTAAAGAACCCTTTCAGAACACTTTTCTTCTAAGAGTGTACATGGTTAAATTGCAATAGCAAAATGAGGTGACATTACATTTACGTCATTTAGCAGACGCTCTTATCCAGAGCGACTTACAGTAGGGTGCATACATTTTACATACTGAGACAAGGATATCCCTACCGGCCAAACCCTCCCTAACCCGGACGACGCTATGCCAATTGTGCGTCGCCCCACGGACCTCCCGGTTGCAACCGGCTGCGACAGAGCCTGGGCGCGAACCCAGCCCAGCCTGGGCGCGAACCCAGGGACTCTGGTGGCGCAGCTAGCACTGCGATGCAGTGCCCTAGACCACTGCGCCACCCGGGAGGCCTAGATATCACTTCCTTATTCCATCCTCTCCCTTTCTGTGGGGTGATTCTAGGTTCTAGGCCTGCATGCTAAGTGAATTCTGCTGCATTTCAGGATGTGGCAGTGGCAGCAAAGTCCTTCCTATTTGATAAACAGTGTTTACATCAAGCACCCCATTGCCCTATTAGTATTAAAAGGAGTTACTTCAGAAAGCTCTTATTCTGCCCTTAGACACTTTTCTATTATTTATGATTGAAATGAAAGCCTTGCGGAGCACGGATAGAACATCTCTGCATGGGAAATGATGTACTGCATCCAGTTTACATAACGCACTCTGGTAAACAGAGGATTAAACACTAAGGGGTAATTAAAGAAAAATGTTATCTCCACACATTACTTTGTTTGGATTAGATGTGTGGGGGGTTAAAGGCAAGAACATTGTGAAACCTTTGATGATTTCCAAAGCCTTAATATTGAAGTCTTTCATAGCATGGGACTCATGCATGGGGCTGTACCTAGCTTCTAACAACTTTTAGTATCCGGTAAAATTGTGTGAAACAGATATTACAGTGACTTGGGTCCATCATCAGAAGCTTCTTGTTATCTGTGTGAGACTTAGTTCTTATCTTTGAATTTGAGATGTCCTTTCATAGTCAAATGTCACGTCTTAACACTTTCAATGCTAGTCCCAATATCTTACTTCAAGGCTGACCGGGGTTCAAACCCAAGGTCTCGTGTGCACCGTTTCTGCTGTGCTAAAACTTTACAAAAACTGGTTAGCATACCCATCCAAACTCCTACTCTGGCTCAATCTAAAGACACTAAGATAGAAAGCATGTAGCCTCACTGAATGTGTGCATTTGATATGTAACCTCACTGAATGTGTGCATTTGATATGTAACCTCACTGAATGTGTGCATTTAGTATGTAACCTCACTGAATGTGTGCATTTGGTATGTAACCTCACTGAATGTGTGCATTTGGTATGTAACCTCACTGAATGTGTGCATTTGATATGTAACCTCACTGAATGTGTGCATTTGATATGTAACCTCACTGAATGTGTGCATTTGGTATGTAACCTCACTGAATGTGTGCATTTGATATGTAAACTCACTGAATGTGTGCATTTGATATGTAACCTCACTGAATGTGTGCATTTAGTATGTAACCTCACTGAATGTGTGCATTTGGTATGTAACCTCACTGAATGTGTGCATTTGATATGTAACTCACTGAATGTGTGCATTTGATATGTAATCTCACTGAATGTGTGCATTTGGTATGTAACCTCACTGAATGTGTGCATTTGATATGTAAACTCACTGAATGTGTGCATTTGATATGTAACATCACTGAATGTGTGCATTTGGTATGTAACCTCACTGAATGTGTGCATTTAGTATGTAACCTCATTGAATGTGTGCATTTAGTATGTAACCTCACTGAATGTGTGCATTTGATATGTAACCTCACTGAATGTGTGCATTTGATATGTAACCTCACTGAATGTGTGCATTTGGTATGTTATCTCACTGAATGTGTGCATTTAGTATGTAACCTCATTGAATGTGTGCATTTTGTATGTAACCTCACTGAATGTGTGCATTTAGTTTGTAACCTCACTGAATGTGTGCATTTGGTATGTAACCTCACTGAATGTGTGCATTTAGTTTGTAACCTCATTGAATGTGTGCATTTAGTATGTAACCTCATTGAATGTGTGCATTTAGTATGTAACCTCATTGAATGTGTGCATTTAGTATGTAACCTCACTGAATGTGTGCATTTAGTTTGTAACCTCACTGAAGGTGTGCATTTGGTATGTAACCTCACTGGATGTGTGCATTTGGTATGTAACCTCACTGAATGTGTGCATTTAGTTTGTAACCTCACTGAATGTGTGCATTTGGTATGTAACCTCACTGGATGTGTGCATTTGGTATGTAACCTCACTGGATGTGTGCATTTAGTATGTAATCTCACTGAATGAGATGTAACCTCACTGAATGTGTGCATTTGTATGCTTAACTCACTTATCAACCCTGCTACAAACACCCAATATATCATACGATTTTTAACACTCAAACACCATCAAAGAGACATACCCCACTCAAATATTGAATCAATCTTTATTTATATTAAATTAAAAATATATTTTTGGACAGATTCATGTAACAAATATGAGGAACAGTACTTCCATGATATAAAGCTTTAGGTATGGTCTAAAGTTCAGTGGGGAGTTGTAGCCAGTGCTGCCAACATTCTGTGGGGAGGCAGGGAATAGGAGCTAGAGAGGCTGAACCGGAAAAAGGGAGGGACACACTGTGTCTCTGTCAGTGTTTGACGACATTTATAAATATACATGCAGTTAAATCAAACATTACATCAAAATAAGTTCAGTCGTTTTGGTTCACATACTGTACAGGCCAAGTGGGAGGTGCCTCACGATATTGATCTCAACTTCTACATCTTCCAATTCAACCTTGATGTCTTCGAACATGGAAATCATGTAACATGTTGGCTCAGGGGTGAATGTACATTTGCACACTGGGCTGATAAACAGGCAGATAGATGGACTGGATAGCACACGACTGAAATAGAAAATGGGCTGAAACATATCTGGTCAGGTCGAGTTGGCAACACTGCTCTGAAGTATTTTGAGAGAGAGAGAGGGAGAGAGAGAAAGAGAGGGGAGAGGGAGAGAGGGAGAGCGGGAGAGAGAGAGAGAGAGAGAGAGCGAGAGGGAGAGAGAGAGAGAGAGGAGGGGGAGAGAGAGAGGGAGGTAAAAAAAATGTATAAACCATTGTTAACCCCAACACAGATATTAAATAGAGAACTCACAGAGAGATGCTTCATACAGGTCAACTAGCCAGTTTCACAGGCGAGTGCCCAACAGGGGTGTTTTATATTTCAAATCAAAATGTACTACCCAAAGTACACGTACAGTACACACAGAAGCTATGTGATATCTAACGCTGACACCTGATCAACAGAGAAGGGAAAATAACAAAAAAAGAAAAGAACGTGACAGAGAGAAAAGTGGTAAAAAGTCAAAGCATCCTCCTATTTACACATTTCAGCGGCTCGTCTCAGTGCTTTATAAAAATACTATTCACATTTTGTCATGGGACAATAGTGTGTTCAATCTGGAGGAAAGTCCAAATGACTGTACAATTACATTGGTTTGATAGGTATATCAATTTCAACACTAAAAATGTCACCGAAAGAATGAGTCCTCTCTAATACGACCATTAAGATGCAATTAAGATTGGGTCAAATTTTCAGGATGTTTTGAAATATTATCCGAAGATAATACTGAATGAGGTGACGTGTGTTGTGGCTGTGAAAACCCTCATTCATGTTATTAAATACACTTCATCAACACAATAAAATAAACATAAGTATTTTTGAATATGTTGAAATAGTTTTAAAAAACAGTGACAGACCAAAACATCGGACATGAGAAATATGACTAAATTATCAGTAGAAGTCAGGATGACTATGAATCCTATATTGAACAGTAAAGATGAATCCTATACTGAACAGTAAAGATGAATCCTATATTGAACAGTAAAGATGAATCCTATATTGAACAGTAAAGATGAATCCTATACTGAACAGTAAAGATGAATCCTATATTGAACAGTAAAGATGAATCCTATATTGAACAGTAAAGATGAATCCTATATTGAACAGTAAAGATGAATCCTATACTGAACAGTAAAGATGAATCCTATATTGAACAGTAAAGATGAATCCTATATTAAACAGTAAAGATGAATCCTATATTGAACAGTAAAGATGAATCCTATATTGAACAGTAAAGATGAATCCTATATTGAACAGTAAAGATGAATCCTATATTGAACAGTAAAGATGAATCCTATATTGAACAGTAAAGATGAATCCTATACTGAACAGTAAAGATGAATCCTATATTGAACAGTAAAGATGAATCCTATATTGAACAGTAAAGATGAATCCTATACTGAACAGTAAAGATGAATCCTATACTGAACAGTAAAGATGAATCCTATATTGAACAGTAAAGATGAATCCTATACTGAACAGTAAAGATGAATCCTATATTGAACAGTAAAGATGAATCCTATATTGAACAGTAAAGATGAATCCTATACTGAACAGTAAAGATGAATCCTATATTGAACAGTAAAGATGAATCCTATATTGAACAGTAAAGATGAATCCTATATTGAACAGTAAAGATGAATCCTATATTGAACAGTAAAGATGAATCCTATATTGAACAGTAAAGATGAATCCTATACTGAACAGTAAAGATGAATCCTATATTGAACAGTAAAGATGAATCCTATATTGAACAGTAAAGATGAATCCTATACTGAACAGTAAAGATGAATCCTATATTGAACAGTAAAGATGAATCCTATATTGAACAGTAAAGATGAATCCTATATTGAACAGTAAAGATGAATCCTATACTGAACAGTAAAGATTAATCCTATATTGAACAGTAAAGATGAATCCTATATTAAACAGTAAAGATGAATCCTATATTGAACAGTAAAGATGAATCCTATATTGAACAGTAAAGATGAATCCTATATTGAACAGTAAAGATGAATCCTATATTGAACAGTAAAGATGAATCCTATACTGAACAGTAAAGATGAATCCTATACTGAACAGTAAAGATGAATCCTATATTGAACAGTAAAGATGAATCCTATACTGAACAGTAAAGATGAATCCTATATTGAACAGTAAAGATGAATCCTATATTGAACAGTAAAGATGAATCCTATACTGAACAGTAAAGATGAATCCTATATTGAACAGTAAAGATGAATCCTATATTGAACAGTAAAGATGAATCCTATATTGAACAGTAAAGATGAATCCTATATTGAACAGTAAAGATGAATCCTATATTGAACAGTAAAGATGAATCCTATACTGAACAGTAAAGATGAATCCTATACTGAACAGTAAAGATGAATCCTATATTGAACAGTAAAGAGGAATCCTATATTGAACAGTAAAGATGAATCCTATACTGAAAAGTAAAGATGAATCCTATATTGAACAGTAAAGATGAATCCTATATTGAACAGTAAAGATGAATCCTATATTGAACAGTAAAGATGAATCCTATACTGAACAGTAAAGATGAATCCTATATTGAACAGTAAAGAGGAATCCTATATTTGACAGTAAGTGTGTATGTTTGTGAATGCACTGTATACAGTGGTGTAAGGTATTAAACACTTAAACCTTTCCATGGTGTGTTTTACCTTAACAACAGGAAGTTACTACAGAATTTGTGCTACTGATTTCATTCCAACTCCAAACAGCAATAGAAGCTGTCCCTCAAACCATCTATCCATCTGTTTCTAACCATCTATCCTAGGGACAAAATTGGAAAATACTATTAATTGAACTAACGAATACTCAGGGTAAAGAGCAATAGCACTCACATTGAGGTATCAGGCATGATGATATAGTATAAGGTACAACAGGCATAGCTAATACAGTTCTACTGCAGTGGTGGAGGATACAGTACTTGTGCTGCTGATTGTGTCATAGAATACTTTCCAACTCCATACTGTATAGGAGAATACTAAGGGGCCAAATACTTTCCAACTCCATACTGTATAGGAGAATACTAAGGGGCCAAATACTTTCCAACTACATACTGCATAGGAGAATACTAAGGGGCCAAACCCTTTCCAACTACATACTGTATAGGAGAATACTAAGGGGCCAAGACCTTTCCAACTACATACTGTATAGGAGAATACTAAGGGGCCAAAACCTTTCCAACTACATACTCTATAGGAGAATACTAAGGGGCCAAACCCTTTCCAACTACATACTGTATAGGAGAATACTAAGGGGCCAAAACCTTTCCAACTACATACTGTATAGGAGAATACTAAGGGGCCAAACCCTTTCCAACTACATACTGTATAGGAGAATACTAAGGGGCCAAGACCTTTCCAGCTACATACTCTATAGGAGAATACTAAGGGGCCAAACCCTTTCCAACTACATACTGTATAGGAGAATACTAAGGGGCCAAGACCTTTCCAACTACATACTCTATAGGAGAATACTAAGGGGCCAAAACCTTTCCAACTACTGACTGTATAGGAGAATACTAAGGGGCCAAACCCTTTCCAACTACATTCTGTATAGGAGAATACTAAGGGGCCAAGACCTTTCCAACTACATACTGTATAGGAGAATACTAAGGGGCCAAACCCTTTCCAACTACATACTGTATAGGAGAATACTAAGGGGCCAAACCCTTTCCAACTACATACTGTATAGGAGAATACTAAGGGGCCAAAACCTTTCCAACCATGTAAAGACCTCAACTTCAAGACAACTGAGAAAGACGGCATCAGTTGGCTGTTATCTGGTTGAACGTCACATAACTAGATTACAACCAAGTACAGATGTCGTTTTCTGGTAGATAAAGAGACGTCAAAAACTAGCGTTGCTATTTGAACAAAATGGCGGACGGTGAATATTGAGCCAAACTGTTGGCTATGGTAACCATATTAGGACTGGCTCAGGGTCATAACAGGCTCTTCTAATATGAACACTGTAAAAAGAGAGACTGGTTTTTCACTGGTTTTGAAAATCATAGAATCTGCAATCTGTCATTTCAGTCCTTGGGGAAAAACAAGTTTAACACAACATGAATACTTCACATTGAAATGAAATGTTAATTCCAGTTTGCGGAACTATTTGGGTCCAAAGGCAGTACAAAATAATAGTCATCATAACCAGAGGCAATAGAAAGACAGGAAGCAGACAAATAGTACATAATTATGAAGACTTCTCATTCAGTACTTCAGTATGTCGCCAAGTTTCTCTCTATTCTGTTTCCTTCACATATCTCAACCTTGTAGGTGTAAATGTGAAATGCTTTTGAAATAATTATGTTGTTGGATTATTACAACTAAGAAAAAACACGTTCTTTTAAAATATTTTTCACTTCCTGCTAGTTGGATCAATGTGTTCCATATGGGCTAAAACAAACACCCACAGTGCAGCAGAAACATATATAAACAACCCTCCCTCCTCTCTGCCACAAGGACAGCTGGGATACGCCTCCTTATGCTGTATGATGAAATATAGACAAAGTAAAGGCAGATCGAGTATGAAATGAAACAACGAACATGCATGGCTCCATAAAGCAGTTTGACCAAATGACTCTGAAACGGAGGTTTTACCGGCGGTCATGAACATTCCACTTAGCAGCAGAAGCTGTCTGGCAGTATTCTCATAGGTGTTTATGAGGCATCAGTAGTACAGGTAACTGTTCCTAGTACAAGTTAGTACAGGCAACTGTTCCTAGTACACGTTAGTACAGGTAACTGTTCCTAGTACAAGTTAGTACAGGCAACTGTCCTAAGTCACTATTTATTCTAAATGGTCAGTTACACATTACTTTTAATCACTGGTCCTGCCCGAGTGGCGCAGCGGTCTAAGGCACTGCATCTCAGTGCTAAAAGCGTCCCTACAGACCCTGGTTCGATTCCAGGCAGTATCACAACCGGCCATGATTCAGAGTCCCATAGGGCGGCGCAAATTGGCCCAGTGTTGTCCGAGATTGGTCGGAGTAGGCCGTCATTGTAAATAAGAATTTACTTGCCTAGTTAAATAACATAAAAAACATTTCCATTTGGCACTAGTCATACACTTCACATTAAGGTTGGGGTCAGTTCAGTATCCAATTGAATCGAGTTAATTAATAAACGGCCATTTTAAGTCATGAATTACATTTTTATTTGCTGATTTGACAACTGAACTGACTCTTCTTCATGCAGCCCTCGTCTCGGAGTAATGGAGAGACTTGTGGTGAAGTCACACAAGAAGATTCCGTGTCAAATCTCTGGAACTTGACATTTTGGATTTAGAATGAGGAGTTGGTAATCCTATCGCTGTGTAGAGGTGAACTGAGAGTTGTCAGGGGGAGAGAGAGAGAGGAGGCTAGCTGACTGTCAGTGGGCTTAGTTTAGTGAAGCAGAACTGGTTCTGTGGTTAAACTACTACCTCTTTAGAGGACTAGTTCTGTGGTTAAACTACTACCTCTATAGAGGACTAGTTCTGTGGTTAAACTACTACCTCTATAACTCCTCCCTCCCTCCCTCCCTCCCTCCCTCCCTCCCTCCCTCCCTCCCTCCATGTGAATCTGTCTATATGGAATCTGTTGCTCATCCATTCATCCAGGCCTCCACTAGGACACCCTCCACCTCCTCTCTCTGTGTCTCAGCCACTGGTCATTATGCAGACCATAGCGAGTTATAACGGAGACTATTTTTCATGCTACAGCAGTCCTCCTCATTATCCTCTCATTTGCATTGAAAACTGTTACTACAAACTCTGTGTCCCTGTGTCAGGCCACAATCTGCATAACATAATTTCCTCGCAGTGATGAATCTCTTCCGAGACATTATTGAGAAAAAATCCTATGTCATTCCATTGAAGCCAGTGATAAAGGAACTTTTACAGAGTTATTTGTTAAGCTGCCCACATGGTTTACAGTAGTTTAGACTTGATAAGAGCTTTCAAGTTAAGCTACCAACATGGTTTACAGTAGTTTAGACTTGATAAGAGCTTTCAAGTTAAGCTACCAACATGGTTTACAGTAGTTTAGACATGATAAGAGCTTTCAAGTTAAGCTACCAACGTGGTTTACAGTAGTTTAGACTTGATAAGAGCTTTCAAGTTAAGCTACCCACGTGGTTTACAGTAGTTTAGACGTGATAAGAGCTTTCAAGTTAAGCTACCCACATGGTTTACAGTAGTTTAGACTTGATAAGAGCTTTCAAGTTAAGCTACCCACGTGGTTTACAGTAGTTTAGACGTGATAAGAGCTTTCAAGTTAAGCTACCCACATGGTTTACAGTAGTTTAGACTTGATAAGAGCTTTCAAGTTAAGCTACCCACGTGGTTTACAGTAGTTTAGACATGATAAGAGCTTTCAAGTTAAGCTACCAACGTGGTTTACAGTAGTTTAGACTTGATAAGAGCTTTCAAGTTAAGCTACCCACGTGGTTTACAGTAGTTTAGACATGATAAGAGCTTTCAAGTTAAGCTACCAACGTGGTTTACAGTAGTTTAGACTTGATAAGAGCTTTCAAGTTAAGCTACCCACGTGGTTTACAGTAGTTTAGACATGATAAGAGCTTTCAAGTTAAGCTACCAACATGGTTTACAGTAGTTTAGACATGATAAGAACTTTCAAGTTAAGCTACCCACGTGGTTTACAGTAGTTTAGACGTGATAAGAGCTTTCAAGTTAAGCTACCCACGTGGTTTACAGTAGTTTAGACATGATAAGAGCTTTCAAGTTAAGCTACCCACGTGGTTTACAGTAGTTTAGACATGATAAGAGCTTTCAAGTTAAGCTACCAACATGGTTTATAGTAGTTTAGACTTGATAAGAGCTTTCAAGTTAAGCTACCCACATGGTTTATAGTAGTTTAGACGTGATAAGAGCTTTCAAGTGAACACCGTAACAGTGAACGCCACACCCCCAAAAATTATCCAATGGATGACCTGCGTTGTACATACAGGTAAGTAGTTGTTGTTTTTAACACATTATATAAATAATTGTGAAAATTAAATAGAACAAAAATTAAATAAAACATGTTGAAAATGGTACAAGGCTTGGTCACAACAGAGTTAGTTACCGTAAATACTGTAAGAGGTGAGTAACACTGAAGTGATGGTGATGCAATATCTACAATATGTAGCTCCTTTGCGAGGAACATTTCAACATACAGTACTGGTTGGTTGTCTATCCATCTCTCTCTCTCTCCAGTTCATTTTGTAGCTCCTTAGTGAGGAACATTTCAACATACAGTAGTGGTTGGTTGTCTTTCCATCTCTCTCTCTCTCCAGTTCATTTTGTAGCTCCTTAGTGAGGAACATTTCAACATACAGTAGTGGTTGGTTGTCTTTCCATCTCTCTCTCTCTCCAGTTCATTTTGTAGCTCCTTAGTGAGGAACATTTCAACATACAGTAGTGGTTAGTTGTCTGTCCATCTCTCTCTCTCTCCAGTTCATTTTGTAGCTCCTTAGTGAGGAACATTTCAACATACAGTAGTGGTTGCTTGTCTTTCCATCTCTCTCTCTCTCCAGTTCATTTTGTAGCTCCTTAGTGAGGAACATTTCAACATACAGTAGTGGTTGGTTGTCTATCCATCTCTCTCTCTCCAGTTCATTTTGTCGCAACAACAGTCATGTAAAACACTGTGCTCGGTACAACACCTCTTTTTCGACACGCTTCATCTTGTCCGTCTGCGTTCCTCATCGTGGTTCCCTCGTACCGTCCTGAGAGTCCTGACACCATCCATGTCTGTGTAGAGAACAGTACATATGGTCGTACTACCTCCATATTGCGTGGCTCCTCGATGCTCCTTTCACAAACACCACCACCGCTGCCAGTCCAGCTTATATACAGCGTCAGAGGATAACAGCACTGGTCTTTACCTAGAGCAGTTTTTACTGTTGTTACAGTACCAGTTAGGGGCTAGAGTGGAGATAAGGAGGTGGAGCCTGGTAGTGTGTTGGTTGGTGGCACTCTGAGTAGGGTCTGCTAGCTCCTTCTCTGGAGAACGCTAGCTAGTTAGCTAGTTAGCGCAGGTGATGGATGGTGGGATGTCGTGGGGAGGGGGTTTTGGGGAGGCTCTCGTGACTGTTTGAGGGACTGAGGAAGGGACAGAGGAACCGGAGAAAGCTGGGTACTGGCTGGCCCAGGAGCTGGAGGAAGGTGGGTTGGGACCTCACTTCTATACCACAGTGTTCCTCTGTCGGTACGGGGGAGGGGGAAGAACCGTGCCCGGCTTGAGATTGGACGAGAACTCTGATAGGTACTCTGGGTTTTCGGCCACCACCGGCCTGATGCAGCCATTCCGTTTGTAGAACAACTTGCCATTGGTGGTTCCCGCCTCAAGGGTGTTGCCCCCCTGGTTTGTAGCGCTGTCCAGCGGCTTGGGTGGCAGGCTGTGCTGCCAGTACTCTGGATTGTCAAAGGTCACCTTGAGCTTCTTGCCTGCCGGTTTGCCTCCCGCCTGGTGCCCCTGTCCCTGCTTCAGTACACTGCCAGGGTGGGTGGTGTGCCCCTGGTAGGCTGCTATAACACTTCTCTGGTCCTCGGACGCCGACATGGAGATGGGACCTTTCTTGACAGTTGACCTTTCAGGGT
>NC_052346.1:19220722-19240722 GCF_016432855.1 Salvelinus namaycush | reverse complement strand
ACTCCACTCCTCCACTCCACTCCTCTACTCCTCCACTACACTCCTCCACTCCTCTACCCCTCCACTACACTCCTCCACTCCTCTACCCGTCCACTCCACTCCTCCACTCCACTCCTCTACCCGTCCACTACACTCCTCCACTCCTCTACCCCTCCACTACACTCCTCCACTCCTCTACCCGTCCACTCCACTCCTCCACTCCACTCCTCTACCCGTCCACTACACTCCTCCACTCCTCTACCCCTCCACTACACTCCTCCACTCCTCTACCCGTCCACTCCACTCCTCCACTCCACTCCTCTACCCCTCCACTACACTCCTCCACTCCTCTACCCCTCCACTACACTCCTCCACTCCTCTACCCCTCCACTACACTCCTCCACTCCTCTACCCGTCCACTACACTCCTCCACTCCTCTACCCCTCCACTCCACTCCTCCACTCCACTCCTCTACCCCTCCACTACACTCCTCCACTCCTCTACCCGTCCACTCCACTCCTCCACTCCACTCCTCTACTCCTCCACTACACTCCTCCACTCCTCTACCCCTCCACTACACTCCTCCACTCCTCTACCCCTCCACTACACTCCTCCACTCCTCTACCCCTCCACTACACTCCTCCACTCCACTCCTCCACTCCTCTACTCCTCTACCCCTCCACTCCTCCACCTCTCCACCTCTCCACCCCTCCACTCCTCTACTCCTCTACCCCTCCGCCCCTCCGCCCCTCCACTCCTGCAGACCCTGACATTGCATCAGTTTTGTTTCTCTGGTTTTAGTTTTATTTCCAGCTTCTCCACAAATCAAAGTTGCATGAGACTGACAGAGTGAAAACAGCCGATGATCAAAGCCTGAAGTAGTAATATCTGAGCTAAAGCTGGTGTTTACAACGCTCAGAGTCAGCGAACAATATAACAGGGATCTAAAGATGTAGAACAATGTAGAATCATACTGGTAAAAATGACTGGGAGAACAGCAGGCTGTTGTCCAGAGAGGTCAGAGACAGAGGTACAGTGACTATAGTAGTGAATGAAGGCAGAGACAGAGGTACAGTGACTATAGTAGTGAATGAAGGCAGAGACAGAGGTACAGTGACTATAGTAGTGAATGAAGGCAGAGACAGAGGTACAGTGACTATAGTAGTGAATGAAGGCAGAGACAGAGGTACAGTGACTATAGTAGTGAATGAAGGCAGAGACAGAGGTACAGTGACTATAGTAGTGAATGAAGGCAGAGACAGAGGTACAGTGACTATAGTAGTGAATGAAGGCAGAGACAGAGGTACAGTGACTATAGTAGTGAATGAAGGTTTTGAATGAAGTGATGAAGGCCCTTCCACTACAGAGCAAGACACTACCCTGCTACAGAAAACTAGGCCATGTTGAACTGTTGTTGAACTGTTGTTAAACTGTTGTTAAACTGTTGTTGAACTGTTGTTGAACTGTTGTTGAACTGTTGTTGAACTGTTGTTAAACTGTTGTTAATTCTTAATAGGGGGCGCTGTTTTCACTTTGGGAAAAAATCGTGCCCAAATTAAACGGCCTCGTACTCTGTTCTAGATCATACAATATGCATATTATTATTACTATTGGATAGAAAACACTCTGAAGTTACTAAAACTGTTTGAATTATATCTGTGAGTAAAACAGAACTCATTTGGCAGCAAACTTCCAGACAGGAAGTGAAAATTCTGAAAATGGGGCTCTGTGTCAGGGCCTGCCTATTCAACTGGCTTATATTTATGGATCTGTATGCACTTCATACGCCTTCCACTAGGTGTCAACAGGCAGTAGAAGGATGAATGGGGTGTCTAGCTTGATGTGAGGCCGAATGAGAGCTTTTGGAGTGACAGGTCCGCTCTTTTGTCAGTTTTCAACGGCGCACAGGGGAACTCCACATTGTCTTCTGAAATGCGTTACGTATACACGACGAAATGCTCCGGCTCTGATTTTATTGGATACATATGAGAAAAACATCATAAAGTAGGATTTTCAACCGAGTTTGACCAGTTTATTCGACGTTTATTGGGAATTTTGGAATTTTTCGTTCCAGGCGCAACGATTTCTTGGACACGTGAGCTCCACATGGCTAGCCAAAGTTGCTAATTCGACAGAAGAAATGGACATTCTAAAACCAAACAACGATTTATTCTGAAACTAGGACTCCTTGCACATTATTCTGATGGAAGATCATCAAAAGTAAGAGAATATTTATGATGTTATTTCGTATTTTTGTGTTTTATGTTGGCTCCAACAAGGTGGAGAATTGTAGGGCGCTGTCTCAAAATATTGCATGCTGTATGTTGTACTAAAGTTATTTTAAAAAATCTAACACAGCGGTTGCATTAAGAACCAGTGTATCTTTCATTTGCTGTACAACATGTATTTTTTAGTAAAGTTTATGATGAGTTCTTTGGTTAGATTAGGTGACTGTCCAAAATATCTCCGGACATTTTGGTGCATTGTGGCTACGTATTCACAATGTAAAACCACGATTTGCAGCTCTAAATGTGCACATTTTCGAACAAAACATAAATGTATTGTATAACATGATGTTATAAGACTGTCATCTGATGAAGTTGTCCAAAGGTTAGTGATTAATTTTATCTCTATTTCTGGGTTTTGTGAAAGCTATGTTGGCGGTGAATAAATGGTGTTGTGTGTTTGGCTATTGTGGTGAGCTAATAGAAATATATATTGTGTTTTCGCTGTAAAACACTTAAAAAATCGGAAATATTGTCTGGATTCACAAGATGTTTATCTTTCATTTGCTGTACACCATGTATTTTTCATAAATGTTTTATGATGAGTATTTATGTATTTCACGTTGCTCTCTGTAATTATTCTGGCTGTTTTGGTGCTATTTGTGATGGTGGCTGCAATGTAAAACTACGATTTATACCTCAAATATGCACATTTTCGAACAAAACATAAATGTATTGTATAACATGATGTTATAAGACTGTCATCTGATGAAGTTGTTCAAGGTTAGTGATTAATTTTATCTCTATTTGTGGGTTTTGTGAAAGCTACCTATGCGGTGGAAACATGGTGAAAACATGGCGTTGTATGTTTGGCTATTGTGGTGAGCTAATATAAATACATATTGTGTTTTCACTGTAAAACATTTAAAAAATCGGAAATGAATGCTGGATTCACAAGATGTTTATCTTTCATTTGCTGTATTGGACTTGTGATTTCATGAAATTATATTATATGATATCCCTGTCCCGTTAGGCTAGGCTATGCTAGTCAGCTTTTTTGATGAGGAGGATCCCGGATCCGGGAGGGTGACTCGTTAGAGGTTCAACTGTTGTTGAACTGTTGAAGTGTTCTGTTTTTCTTCAAAGGAACAAACAAAGCTACGCTCTTTTCACTGAGCCCTCATAGGAGTAACTGGTTGAAATGACAAGCTGTCTTACGTCCAGTCAGTGTCTCCTAGCTTCAGGCATGTCTAGACGTTGACTCTTAGGTCTAGATCTGTCTAGGCTCTAGGCTTGGGTTTCCCGGACACAGATAAGCCTAGCTATTCCAATGGAGATTCTTCATTGTGCATGTTTTTCAGTTCAGGACTAAGCCAGCCCCAGATGGTCTACCTACCTGACGAGGTCTTATCCTTCATGGGGGTCATGTAGCCGTCCTCGTCCGTGTCCCCCCGGGGCCCCAGGAACACGGTAGGGTCGGCACTGTAGCGCTGCCCGTTGTTGTCCTCTGCCCCGGGCCTCGTCTGGGGCTTCTTCTTGAGCAGCGTGCCGTTGCAGCGCTGGTCCTCCAGGGCGTCCAGGGCTGCCCCCTGCCTGCCTGCAGGATCTGGAGAGGAGGCACAAGCCGGGGACCCTCCTAATGCCAGGCCCTCCTCAGGGGTCGAGCCTGAACCGTCCCGGTACCCAAACTGGTTCTGGGGAAAGAGGGGAGAAGGGACAACGGGAGAGGGAAACATTAACTCCAATGTAGGAGGACTAACGCTCATCACAAAGCCGCTCTTACAAATCAAGGAGGGTTTTCACTTATTGAATGTAATGTATTATTCTCATGGAGATGAACACACAGAGGGCCTGTATAGTTACTCTGAAATCAAAGACCAGAGTTATGAGAGAAAACGTTTGCTTCCATGAACCAACATGTTGTGAATGACATTTCTCTGCGGCTGTTTTCCCGGGTATAGTTTGGTTCAAAGGTCTCTAAGAAAGAAGGAGGAAAAAGCTGAGTTGGTATTTAAACACCTGAACCGTAGGAACAACAACAATAACAACAACAAACATATTACATGACTTATAGGGCAAGTATATCTCCTGATATAATATCTCCAAGCTATTAGAGCTGGACCAGCTTGCCAGAGTTTCTACTAGAGAGCGATCCCTCTGCCCGCAATGTTTTACTGCTAATATTAGTCATCTTCTGGGAAGCCACAGAGGGAGAGAGAGGGGGGGGGAATCCTGGGGGCCGGCCTCTCACTCCCACCCACCCTTTCCCTCTGTCCTCTCTCCATCACTCCATCGCTCTGCAATCATCTCTTCTCCTCTCCTCCTCCAGCCCAACCTCTCTATTCATCCCTCTCTCCCGTCAAGTTTTTAAAAGGCCCCCATTATCCTCTCCTCCGGTGAGGTTCAATCAGAACAGCAAATTAGTCAGAATTACACTCTGTCCCAAATGGCACCCTATTCCCTTTATAGTGCACTACTTCTGACCAGAACTCAAAAGAAGTGCACTGTATAGGCAAGGGGGGCCATTTGGGACACATCCAAGCTGGTCTATTTTATTCACTGTGCCAGCGGAGCCAGTGTTCCAATTCAAAGTGAACATCTTTCACTTTGCAATTTTCTCCCATAACTCCCTGTCCTATTCATAGTCCTAGACTGTTTGACTGCATAATGAAAAAGTGTTTCAGTCAGAAGATTGACCTTTGACATTTCAGATGTGTGGGTGCCTGTGTCCAGGTCCCCTAGGAACATGGCATGACCGCCAGCATGAGGGCACACGGGCACACAGTCAATATGAGATGCATGAGCATGGTCGAGGCAGAGCGGCGGCGAGCGGCAGAGTAAATAGCCAAGCCCAGGACTCATTGTCTCTGAGCAAACGGTGGCGGCGCTTTAGTGGAGAGGCTGCTATTTACACACGGAGGCCGGCGTAATGAAACAGGAGGCCTGGAGAGCGGGTGGATAAAGAGGCCAGGGTCGGGGGTGACACACTGGGACACAGAGATGGAGAATAGCTGGAGGAGATACACTGGGACAGAGAGAGAGAAGAACTGGGGGAGATACACTGGGACATAGAGAGAGAGAGAGAGAAGAACTGGAGGAGATATACTGGGACAGAGAGAGAGAAGAACTGGGGGAGATACACTGGGACATAGAGAGAGAGAGAGAGAAGAACTGGAGGAGATACACTGGGACAGAGAGAGAGAAGAACTGGGGAGATACACTGGGACATAGAGAGAGAGAGAGAGAATAACTGGAGGAGATATACTGGGACAGAGAGAGGGAGAAGGGCTGTCTAGATGAATGGAAATCAGATGGAAGTGGAGGTAGGATTTGATACTTTCTGAGGCTGATAGGACATTGAGGAAAAGAGAGGAGGAATTACATCACAATTTAGTTGTTGTGGATAGTATTTGTGTGTGGTTGTGTGTTAATATGAGTATATGTGTGGATGTTTCTATGTGTGTGTGTGTGTGTGTGTGTGTGTGTGTGTGTGTGTGTGTGTGTGTGTGTGTGTGTGTGTGTGTGTGTGTGTGTGTGTGTGTGTGTGTGTGGGTGGGGTGTTTCTGTGCTTGTGTGTGTGTGTATGTGTGTGTATGTGTGTGCGTGTGTGTGCGTGCGTGTGTGTGTGTGTGTGTGTGTGTGTGTGGATGTTTCTGTATGTGGGGTGTTTCTGTGCTTGTGTGTGTGTGTATGTGTGTGTATGTGTGTGCGTGCGTGCGTGCACAAGTGTGTGCTTCTACCTACCCTGTTGGAGTCGACGCGGAGCCTGGCTGTGTATGATAGTGGAGGCATGTTAAAGTGATGGGGAACCAGGTACTCCTCAGCATCCATAAAGTCCTCCACATCCTCCTCATCCAACAGGCTCTGGAAGAACTTACTGTCATTGGGGCTGGGCAGCTTCATACGGTCATCCCCCTGAGTTAAGAAACACAGATACACAACATCACATTACTGTCTACTGGGTTGTGTTCAGTAGAGCACAGCGTAGCTAAATGTTTTGCTGCGCAACACCAACATTTAGGACGGTTGCGCTAACGTATGCTAATGTGATTAGCATGATGTTGTAAGTAACAAGAACATTTCCCAGGACATAGACATGTCTTATATGGGCAGAAAGCTTAAATTATTGTTAATCTAATTGCACTGTCCAATTTACAGTACCTATTACAGTGGAAAAAATACCATGCTATTGTTTGAGTAGAGGGCACAAAAACAAAACACTTTTATAACGGCAACTGGTTTGATACATTCAACTCTGAAGGTAAATAATGTACTTACATTCAGTAATCTTGCTCCGATTTGTCATCCTGAGGGTCCCAGAGACAAAATGTAGCGTAGTTTTGTTTGATAAAATCAATTTTTATATTAAAATGTAGGAACTGGGTTCTAAAGTTTGAACCCCTGCCGTTTCTGGCCCCACACCCACCCCACCCGGCCATCTAGATGTGTCTTTTCTCACTAACTTTAAGCAGCAGCTATCTGAGCAGCTTACCGATCGCTGCAGCTGTACACAGCCCATCTGTAAATAGCCCACCCAATCTACCTACCTCATCCCAATATGTTTTTATTTACTTTTTTGCTCTTTTGTACACCATTATTTCTACTTGCACATCACCATCTTCACATCTATCACTCCAGTGTACATTTGCTAAATTGTAATTACTTTGCTATTATGGCCTATTTATTGCCTTACCTCTTCACGCCATTTGCACACAATGTATATAGGCTTTTCTATTGTGTTATTGACTGTACGTTTGTTTATTCTATGTGTAACTCTGTGTTGTTGTGTCGCACTGCTTTGCTTTATCTTGACCAGGTTGCAGTTGTAAATGAGAACTTGTTCTCAACTGGCCTATCTGGTTAAATAAACGTGAAAAAAAATTATAAAAATAAATAAAAGGAAAGCTAATTTTCCATCATATATGACTTTCCTTGGAGTGTGTAAACAGATTTTTTTATTACCATATAATTTTTGTATGTTCTCTATAGTTATGTACTTGAAAATGTATCAATTGACCAATTCGGCACATTTGGGCAGACTTGATACAACATTTTCTGAGGTATTGCAATGCGTCACTGGATCTGTCTGAAACTTGCAGATACACTGCTGCCATCTAGTGGCCAAAATTTAAATTGCGCCTAAACTGCAAAATTATATTATGGCCTTTCTCTTGCATTTCAAAGATGATAAATAAAATAAAAAATCATTATTATATTATTCCCAGATTATATTCTCCTACATTAATTTCACATTTCCACTTCAAAGTGTTTCCTTTAAAATGATATCAAGAATATGTGTATCCTTGCTTCAGGTCCTGAGCTACAGGCAGTTAGATTTGGGTATGTCGTTTTAGGCAAAAATTGAAAAAAAGGGTCCGATCCCAGCTTCTACCCCTGAACAGCTAATCAAATGGCTACCCAGACTATTTGCATTGTCGTCACCACCCCCCCCCCACCTCCTCTTTTACGCTGCTGCTACTCTCTGTTATTATCTATGCATAGTCACTTTAACTCTACCTACATGTACATATTACCTCAATTACCTCGACAAACCTGTTCCCCCGCACATTGACTCTGTACCCCCTGTACAGAGACTCGCTACTGTTATTTTACGGCTGCTCTTTAATTAATTGTCATTTTTATCATATTTTTTACTTATCTATTTTCACTTAACAATTACTTTTCTTAAAACTGCATTGTTGGTTAAGGGCTTGTAAGTAAGCATTTCACTGTAAGGTCTACACCTGTTGTGTTCGGCACATGTGACAAATACAATTTGATTTGATTTGGAATTGGTCAAGTTCAGGGTATGCCTCAACTGCCTACTTGCTCAACATGATCCTGATTTTTACAACAGCTTGGGACTGTTGTGGACATGTGCATTCAACCAGAGTACGCAGATATGCAGAGTAAAAAGGAAATATTTAAGATCAGCGAACTGCAATTCTCCTAAACAGGGTTTTCATGCATTTCTCAGGAGTGGACTGTACTGCCTTGTGTCTCATCCACCAGCAGATCAGACAGAGAGAGAGAGAGCAGGGCTGAGCCGTACCTGGATGACCAGGTATCTCTGGGGATCCCGGGCCATCCTACACAACTCTGCAGCCAGCTCCTTGAACTTGGGCCTGCTGTCTGCGTCTATCATCCAGCCTGGAAGAAAGAAGACCCAGCTTGTTATAAAAGAACACGTTTGATTTAGATAGTAAGGAAAAAGAAAGGGATACAGATCAGGAGTAAAAACAGGGGAAAGGCCTGGGGATGGAACCCCCACCTCAGGTAATGTGAAGTAACAACCACCTCTGAATGCTAAGGTGCCCTGTTGCTATCTCTAATACTGTGTACTGCTCATTCAGGGCCACTAAAAGGCTTTTAGTACATTGTGTACATTTGAGTCCCAGAGGAATAGTGGTTACTGGTCACCATGGTGACTGCTGATACCAAATAACAGAATCACCCTGAATCTTAGAATAACATGAAATACCATTCAGTCATTGGTTGGCCTGAGACAATGTACAGTAGATAGTATTAGAGAGATACAGAGAGGGAGACAGACAGAGAGAGAGAAAGAGAGAGAGAGAGAGAGAGAGAGAGAGAGAGGGACTTGCTTTGGCAATGTTAACACATGTTTCCCATGCCAATAAAGCCCCTTTCAATTGAATTGAATTGAGAGAAAGAGAGAGACAGAGAGGGAGACAGAGAGAGAGGGAGACAGGGAGAGAGAGAGAGAGAGAGAGAGAGAGAGAGAGAGAGAGAGAGAGAGAGAGAGAGAGAGAGAGAGAGAGAAAGATATAGAGAGAACGACAGAGAGAGAGAGACACAAAGACGAGAGAGAGAGAGACAGAGACGTAAACAGCGTCTACTGATCTTAGATCAGCTCTAATAAGTCTAGCTAGCACTCCCCCCCCTCTCTCTCTCTCTCTCTCTCTCCTCTCCCTCTCCTCTCCCTCTCCTCTCCCTCTCCTCCCCTCTCTCTCTCTCTCTCTCTCTCTCTCTCTCTCTCTCTCTCTCTCTCTCCCTCTCCCTCTCCTCTCCCTCTCCTCCCCTCTCTCTCTGTCTCTCTGTCTCCCTCTCCCTCTCTCCCTCGTTGTCTCATTTCCTTCCTGTTCATTCCCCCTCCAACCAACACATGGGCGCTGGCGCATTATCTAAATGTGCGGCAATTACACAAGCAATCAACCCTCATTTCTTCTCTAGCATTTTTTCCTCAGCCACAAAGGCGCGGGTGTTATGGCGAATCAAATCACAAACAACAGCTCACAGTCAACATGTAATTAGAATGAATGCTCCCGTTAAGATGGAGGATGCTTTTTCCCTCGCCAGCCGAGAGAAGAGAGAGGAGCCCTCCTAAGGATTGACCTCCCAGCTAATTCTATCTCCTCTTAAATCTGTCATTAGTGTGTGTGTGTGTGTGTGTGTGTGTGTGTGTGTGTGTGTGTGTGTGTGTGTGTGTGTGTGTGTGTGTGTGCAAGAGTATATGTGTGTGTCTGTGTGCTAGAGTATGTGTGTGTGTGTCTGTGTGCAAGAGTATGGGTGTGTGTCTGTGTGCAAGAGTATATGTGTGTGTCTGTGCGCAAGAGTATGTGTGTGTGTCTGTCTACTAGAGTATGGGTGTGTGTCTGTGTGCAAGAGTATGTGTGTGTGTCTGTGTGCTATAGTATGTGTGTGTGTGTGTGTGTGTGTGTGTGTGTGTGTGTGTGTGTGTGTGTGTGTGTGTGTGTGTGTGTGTGTGTGTGTGTGTGTGTGTGTGCGTGTGTGTGTGTGTGTGTGTGTGTGTGTGTGTGTGTGTGTGTGTGTGTGTGAAAGAGAGAGAGTGTGTGTTTGTGTCTGCGTGCTAGAGTATGTGTGAGTGGGTTGGTGGGTGCACGTACCTGTTCATGTTTCACTAAAACACATCTAAGGAAATGTTATTGGTCACATACACATATTTTAGCAGATGTTATTGTAGTGAAATGCTTGTATGAACACACACACACACACACACACACACACACACACACACACACACACACACACACACACACACACACACACACACACACACACACACACACACACACACACACACACACACACACACACACATGTATACAGACTCTCTCTCTCTGTTCATGTGGATGACATGACAGGAGTGGGGCAGAGGGCCAGGAGCTGTCAGTTTGAACAGGGGGGGTTGCTGCATTGCATTGTGGGTATGATGAGTTAGAGCGGGGGGGATTACAAATCTCTGGGGTGTCCAAGTCACTCAACATCACAGGGCATCTAGAGTGTGTTAGCACAGTGCAGTGTGCATGACTGCCACAGGTCACATTCACCGGATATTCTAGTCTCTCTTTCTCACTCCCTCCCTCTCTCCTTCTCTTCCTGACAGTCTTTATGAGTGCAATGGGGCGAGCTGGAGGGCGGTCGACCAGACAAGCGGTATCCTATATATATATCAGGCGGGCGGTTGACCAGACAAGCTGAATCCTATATATAGGTAGCCTTCTGATAGGCTAATTTACATAATTTGAGTCAATTGGAGGTGTACCTATGGATGTATTTCAAGGCCTACCTTCAAACTCAGTGCCTCTTTGCTTGACATCATGGGAAAATCAAAAGATATCAGCCAAGACCTCAGAAAAAAAATTGTAGACCTCCACAAGTCTGGGTCATCCTTGGGAGCAATTTCCAAACGCCTGAAGGTACAACGTTCATCTGTACAAATAATAGTACGCAAGTATAAACACCATGGGACCATGCAGCCGTCATACTGCTCAGGAAGGAGACGCGTTCTGTCTCCTAGAGATGAACATACTTTGGTGCAAAAAGTGCAAATCAATCCCAGAACAACAGCAAAGGACCCTGTGAAGATGCTGGAGGAAACAGGTACAAAAGTATCTATATCCACAGTAAAACAAGTCCTATATCGACATAACCTGAAAGGCCGCTCAGCAAGGAAGAAGCCACTGTTCAAAAACTGTCATAAAAAAGCCAGACTACGGTTTGCAACTGCACATGGGGACAAAGATCGTACTTTTTGGAGAAATGTCTTCTGGTCTGATAAAACAAAAATAGAACTGTTTGTCCATAATGACCATCGTTATGTTTGGAGGAAAAAGGGGGATGCTTGCAAGCCGAAGAACACCATCCCAACTGTGAAGCACAGGGGTGGCAACATTATGTTGTGGGGGTGCTTTGCTGCAGGATGGACTGATCAAGTCAATCAATCAAGTTTATTTTATATAGCCCTTCGTACATCAGCTAATATCTCGAAGTGCTGTACAGAAACCCAGCCTAAAACCCCAAACAGCAAGCAATGCAGGTGTAGAAGCACGCGCTTTTGTGCTGATGCACTTCACAAACTAGATTTCATCATGTGGAAGGAAAACTATGTGTATATATTGAAACAACATCTCAAGACATCAGTCAGGAAGTTAAAGCTTGGTTGCAAATGGGTCTTCCAAATGGACAATGACCCCAAGCATACTTCCAAAGTTGTGGGAAAATGACTTAAGGACAACAAAGTCAAGCTATTGGAGTGGCCATCACAAAGCCCTGACCTCAATCCTATAGAAAATGTGTGGGCAGAACTGAAAAAGCGTGTGCGAGCATGGAGGCCTACAAACCTGACTCGGTTACACCAGCTCTGTCAGGAGGAATGGGCCAAAATTCACCCGACTTATTGTGGGAAGCTTGTGGAAAGCTACCCGAAACGTTTGAACCAAGTTAAACAATTTAAAGGTAATGCTATCAAAAACGAATTGAGTGTATGTAAACTTCTGACCCACTGGGAATGTGATGAAAGAAATAAAAGCTGAAATAAATAATTCTCTCTACTATAATTCTGACATTTCACATTCTTAATATAAAGTGGTGATCCTAACTGACCTAAGACAGGGATTTTTTACGAGAATTAAATGTCAGGAATTGTGAAAAACTGAGTTTAAATGTATTTGGCTACGGTGTATGTAAACTTCCGACTTTAACTGTATATATACATCATGCCATCTCATCATGCCATCTATTTTGTGAAGTGCACCAGTCCCTCTTGCAGCAAAGCACCCCCTCAACATGATGCTGCCACCACCGTGCTTCATGGTTGGGATGGTGTTCTCCGGCTTGCAAGCCTCCCCCATTTTCCTCCAAACATAACGATGGTGATTATTGCTGAACAGTTCTGTTTTTGTTTCATTAGACCAGAGGACATTTGGGGACAAAGTACGATCTTTGTCCCCATGTGCAGTTGCAAACCGTAGTCTGGCTTTTTTATGGCGGTTTTGGAGCAGTGGCTTCTCCCTTGCTGAGCGGCCTTTCAGGTTATGTCGATATAGGACTTGTTTTACTGTGGATATAGATACTTTTGTACCTGTTTACTCCAGCATCTTCACAAGGTCCTTTGCTGGCGTTCTGGGATTGATTTGCACTCTAGGAGACAGAACGCGTCTCCTTTCTGAGCGGTATGACGGCTGAGTGGTCCTATGGTGTTTATACTTGTGTACTGTTGTTTGTACAGATGAATATGGTATATTCAGGCGTTTGGAAATTGCACCCAAAGATGGAGGTCTAAAAAATAATTCTGAGGTCTTGGCTGATTTCTTTTGATTTTCCCATGATGTCAAGCAAAGAGGCACTGAGTTTGAAGGTAGGTCTTGAAATACATCCATAGGTACACCTCCAATTGACTCAAATTATGTCAATTAGCCTATCAGAAGCTTCTAAAGCCATGACATCATTTTCTGGAATTTTCCAAGCTGTTTAAATGCACAGTCAACTTAATGTATGTAAACTTCTGACCCACTGAAAATGTGATACAGTGAAATAAGTGAAATAATCTGTCTGTAAACAATTGTTGGAAAAATGACTTGTGTCATGCACAAAGTAGATGTCCTAACCGACCTGCCAAAACTATAGTTTGTTAACAAGACATTTTTGCAATGGTTGAAAAATGAAGTGTACCTAAGTGTACGTAAACTTCTGACTTCAACTGTATCATACGTACATTTAACCATGACCATATAGACGTCTATGGTGCAGATGGGGGGCTGAGGCAGACGCTCGCCCTTCTCCAGGATGTCTGGGATCTCCCGTGTGGGGATGCCGTCATACGGCTTCCCTCCGAAAGTCATCAGCTCCCAGATAGTCACACCTGGAGAGAGAGAGAGAGAGAGAGAGAGAGAGAGAGAGAGAGAGAGAGAGAGAGAGAGAGAGAGAGAGAGAGAGAGAGAGAGAGAGAGAGAGAGAGAGAGAGAGAAGAGTTTAATGTTTACTGTTCATTTTAATTGTTTATTTCAGTTTGTTAATTATCTATTTCACTTGCTTTGGCAATGTTAACATATGTTTCCCATGTCAATAAAGCCCTTAAATTGACATTTTATTAGATTGAAAGAGAGAGAGAAAACAAAAGACAGAAAATGAGGGAGAGAGAGATAGATAAAGAGAGAGGAAGAAAGCAAGTAAGACAGAAAGAAAGAGAAAATGAGAGGGAAAGAGAAACAGAGAGAAAGGAAGTCAGGTGATTTTGGCTAATGATGCGTCTAGTATCGTTTGTTTGTAATGTCACACGTACCGTAGCTCCACACATCACTCTGGTGTGTGAACTTCCTGTAGTGAATACACTCCAACGCCATCCACTTAATGGGCATCTAGAGAGAGAGAGAGAGAAAGGGAGGGAGAGAGAGAGCGTGGGGAGGGGGGTGAGAGTGAGAGAGAGAGAACAAGAGAAAGAGAGCGAGAGGCGGATGAGAGAGAGAGAGAGAGAGAGAGGGAGAGAGAGAAAGACAGAGGGGGGATGAGAGAGAGAGAGATGAGAGGGAGGGAGAGAGAGAGAGAAAGAGAAGGATTATTAACTCGAGTGCACTGATGATACAAATGTCAAGAGAGAACAGACAAGTGTTAGTGAATGTTTCCTCTCCAACCTAAAACTCTCGGATTCATCATCATGTATCAGATGGAAAGGTTGTGATGGGTCTATGTAGAACAATACATTTTCTGTTTTCATATTCCTGGTAGAACTGACCTGTAAACTTTTAACAGTTAATACCATCTATGTTCTAATCCTAGTCCAGAATTGAGTAGCCTCATTCCATTACGTTCCATTCATATCCATGGCAGGATTGAAATGAAATGAAACAGTTTTCAAAATATGAAGGTCAGCTTGGATCCAAGACTGACTATTGCATGTTGCAAGGCATTTTCTGGGATGGACAGTGATATGCCAGTGTAACACTTGTTACAGTACAACGTGTCAACATTGGCCGTCATAGCAACCAGTACCACACCATGTGATTGTCTTGTGGACTGGAAACCCAATTTACCCCTGCAGGTAGGTACACTGTGGAAACCTATTACCTACTAGAACATGACCGTATTACATATCCTGTCTATTTTAACTGGGTTTCATCTCTCACTCTCTTCTCTACTGCAACTCAAAGAGGAAAATGAAACGCACTTGTTTTCAATGGTATACAGTGCATTCGGAAAAGTATTCAGACCCCTTGACTTTTTCCACATTTTGTTACGTTACAGCCTTATTCTAAAATGATTTAAAAAAAAACGTTTTTCCTCATCCATCTACACACAATACCCCATCATGACATCACAATACCCCATCACGACATCACAATACCCCATCATGACATCACAATACCCCATCACGACATCACAATACCCCATCACGACATCACAATACCCCATCATGACATCACAATACCCCATCACGACATCACAATACCCCATCATGACATCACAATACCCCATCACGACATCACAATACCCCATCATGCCATCACAATACCCCATCACGACATCACAATACCCCATCATGACATCACAATACCCCATCAATACATCACAATACCCCATCATGACGAAGTGAAAACAGGTTTTTCGACATTTTTGCAAATGTATTAAAATAAAAATGGTTGCTGATCATGGGCCTCTGTACGCCTATGTAGATATTCCATAAAAAAATCTTCAGTTTCCAGCTACAATAGTCATTTACAACATTAACAATGTCTACACTGCATTTCTGATCAATTTGATGTCTTTCAAAAACAAGGACATTTCTAAATGACCGCAAACTTTTAAACGGTAGGTGTATATATTAATCAATAGTATATATTAAACATTTAGATGTGATTCTGTATACCATCACAACACACATGCACGCACACACACACACACACACACACACACACACACACACACACACACACACACACACACACACACACACACACACACACACACACACACACACACACACACCTTGCCCCCGTCTGCGTTGTACTCTTTCTCGTCGACGTCCAGCAGTCTGGCCAGGCCAAAGTCAGTGATCTTGATGTGGTTGGGGGACTTGACTAGAACATTACGGGCTGCCAGATCTCTGTGGACCAGCCTTCTCTCCTCCAGATACATCATACCCTGGGATGGTGGCAGAGAGAGAGAGAGAGAGTGAAAGAATGAAAGAGAGCAGAGGGAGAGAGAGAGGGAGAGAGGGAGAGAGGAGGAAGGGAGAAGGGGAGAGAGATAGAGAGAGGAAAGAGAGAGAGGGGGAAGATAGAAATAAAGAGAGAGGAGAGGGAGAGGGATAGAGAGAGAGAGAGATAGAGAGAGAGATGAGGGAGAGACATAGAGAGAGAGAGAGGAGGGAGAGAGAGAGGGAGAGAGAGAGAGGAGGAAGGGAGAGGGGGAGAGAGATAAAGAGAGAGAGGGGGAGATAGAAATAGAGAGAGCGAGGAGGGAGAGAGAGAGGGAGAGATAGATAGAGAGAGATAAGAGAGAAAGAGGGGGGAGAGGAGAGATAGAGATAGGAAAGAGGAGATAGAGAGACAGAGAGGGAGAGAGAGAGAGAGAGACAAATAGAGATAGAGAGATCGACAGCGAGAGAGGGAGGGAGAGAGAAATAAACACTTTTTCTGATTGTGTATTTCCATTTTCATCACAATCATCATCATCACAATCATTATCGTCACAATCATCATCATCAACACCACCACCACCATCATTCTCTCTTCTCCCTGCCCTGCCTTCTTCTCCCTATCCTTCTCTATTCTCCCTGCCCTGCGCTGTTCACCCTGCCCCGTTCTCCCTGCCCCGTTCTCCCTGCCCTGCGCTGTTATCCCTGCCCTGTTCTCCCTGCCCCGTTCTCCCTGCCCCGTTCTCCCTGCCCTGTTCTCCCTGCCCTGTTCTCCCTGCCCTGCCCCGTTCTCCCTGCCCTGTTCTCCCTGCCCTGCCCCGTTCTCCCTGCCCTGTTCTCCCTGCCCTGCCCCGTTCTCCCTGCCCTGTTCTCCCTGCCCTGCCCCGTTCTCCCTGCCCTGTTCTCCCTGCCCTGCCCTGTTCTCCCTGCCCCGTTCTCCCTGCCCCGTTCTCCCTGCCCTGTTCTCCCTGCCCTGTTCTCCCTGCCCTGCCCCGTTCTCCCTGCCCTGTTCTCCCTGCCCTGCCCCGTTCTCCCTGCCCTGTTCTCCCTAGCCTGCCCCGTTCTCCCTGCCCTGTTCTCCCTGCCCTGCCCCGTTCTCCCTGCCCTGTTCTCCCTGCCCTGCGCTGTTATCCCTGCCCCGTTCTCCCTGCCCCGTTCTCCCTGCCCCGTTCTCCCTGCCCTGTTCTCATTGCCCTGCGCTGTTATCCCTGCCCCGTTCTCCCTGCTCTATTCTCCCTGCCCTGTTCTCCCTGCCCTGCCTTCTTCTCCCTGCCCTGTTCTCCCTGCTCTGTTCTCCCTGCCCTGCACTGTTCTCCCTGCACTGTTCTCCCTGCCCTGGTCTGTTCTCCCTGCCCTGCTCTGTTCTCCCTGCTCTGTTCTCCCTGCCCTGCTCTGTTCTCCCTGCCCTGCTCTGTTCTCCCTGCCCTGCTCTGTTCTCCCTGCTCTGTTCTCCCTGCCCTGCACTGTTCTCCCTGCACTGTTCTCCCTGTCCTGCTCTGTTCTCCCTGCTCTGCCCTGTTCTCCCTGCCCTGCTCTGTTCTCCCTGCTCTGTTCTCCCTGCTCTGTTCTCCCTGCTCTGCCCTGTTCTCCCTGCCCTGCTCTGTTCTCCCTGCCCTGCCATGCTCTGTTCTCCCTGCCCTGCTCTGTCCTCCCTGCCCTGCCATGCTCTGTTCTCCCTGCCCTGCCCTGTTCTCCCTGCCCTGCTCTGTTCTCCCTGCCCTGCCATGCTCTGTTCTCCCTGCTCTGCCCTGTTCTCCCTGCCCTGCTCTGTTCTCCCTGCCCTGCTCTGTTCTCCCTGCCCTGCCATGCTCTGTTCTCCCTGCTCTGCTCTGTTCTCCCTGCTCTGCCCTGTTCTCCCTGCCCTGCTCTGTTCTCCCTGCCCTGCTCTGTTCTCCCTGCCCTGCTCTGTTCTCCCTGCCCTGCCATGCTCTGTTCTCGCTGCCCTGCCCTGTTCTCCCTGCCCTGCCCTGTTCTCCCTGCCCTGGCCTGTTCTCCCTGCTCTGTGGTCTCCTCCTCCCTAATACAGGGAATTGAATGGCTGATTATATTGAAGCCAGAAATCATATAGAGGAACACAAACCTATGTGTTAGGGAGAATGACCCTGACAGACTGGGACAGGAGGTGTGTTAGGGAGAATGACCCTGACAGACTGGGACAGGAGGTGTGTTAGGGAGAGTGACCCTGACAGACTGGGACAGGAGGTGTGTTAGGGAGAGTGACCCTGACAGACTGGGACAGGAGGTGTGTTAGGGAGAATGACCCTGACAGACTGGGACAGGAGGTGTGTTAGGGAGAATGACCCTGACAGACTGGGACAGGAGGTGTGTTAGGGAGAATGACCCTGACAGACTGGGACAGGAGGTGTGTTAGGGAGAGTGACCCTGGCAGACTGGGACAGGAGGTGTGTTAGTGAGAATGACCCTGGCAGACTGGGACAGGAGGTGTGTTAGGGAGAGTGACCCTGACAGACTGGTACAGGAGGTGTGTTAGGGAGAGTGACCCTGGCAGACTGGGACAGGAGGTGTGTTAGGGAGAGTGACCCTGGCAGACTGGGACAGGAGGTGTGTTAGGGAGAGTGACCCTGGCAGACTGGGACAGGAGGTGTTGTTAGGGAGAGTGACCCTGGCAGACTGGGACAGGAGGTGTGTTAGGGAGAGTGACCCTGACAGACTGAGACAGGAGGTGTGTTAGGGAGAGTGACCCTGGCAGACTGGGACAGGAGGTGTGTTAGGGAGAGTGACCCTGACAGACTGGGACAGGAGGTGTGTTAGGGAGAGTGACCCTGGCAGACTGGGACAGGAGGTGTGTTAGGGAGAGTGACCCTGACAGACTGGGACAGGAGGTGTGTTAGGGAGAGTGACCCTGGCAGACTGGGACAGGAGGTGTGTTAGGGAGAATGACCCTGACAGACTGGGACAGGAGGTGTGTTAGGGAGAGTGACCCTGACAGACTGGGACAGGAGGTGTGTTAGGGAGAGTGACCCTGACAGACTGGGACAGGAGGTGTGTTAGGGAGAGTGACCCTGGCAGACTGGGACAGGAGGTGTGTTAGGGAGAGTGACCCTGGCAGACTGGGACAGGAGGTGTGTTAGGGAGAGTGACCCTGGCAGACTGGGACAGGAGGTGTGTTAGGGAGAATGACCCTGGCAGACTGGGACAGGAGGTGTGTTAGGGAGAATGACCCTGGCAGACTGGGACAGGAGGTGTGTTAGGGAGAATGACCCTGACAGACTGGGACAGGAGGTGTGTTAGGGAGAGTGACCCTGGCAGACTGGGACAGGAGGTGTGTTAGGGAGAGTGACCCTGGCAGACTGGGACAGGAGGTGTGTTAGGGAGAATGACCCTGACAGACTGGGGCAGGAGGTGTGTTAGGGAGAGTGACCCTGACAGACTGGGACAGGAGATGTGTTAGGGAGAGTGACCCTGACAGACTGGGACAGGAGGTGTGTTAGGGAGAGTGACCCTGACAGACTGGGACAGGAGGTGTGTTAGGGAGAATGACCCTGACAGACTGGGGCAGGAGATGTGTTAGGGAGAGTGACCCTGGCAGACTGGGACAGGAGGTGTGTTAGGGAGAGTGGCCCTGGCAGACTGGGACAGGAGGTGTGTTAGGGAGAGTGACCCTGACAGACTGGGACAGGAGGTGTATTAGGGAGAATGACCCTGGCAGACTGGGAGAGGAGGTGTGTTAGGGAGAACCTCACTTTTATACACACACCGCCCAGTCCACACACCGCCCAGTCCACACACCGCCCAGTCCACACACCGCCCAGTCCACACACCTCCCTCTGATTACACATCACCTAGATTTACATCCGCCTCAGACGGGGACAGTAGAATAAGACAGGGCCGACAGAGAGGGACGCACTCGTAGAAATAAAGCAGGTGTGTGTGTGTGCCAGAGAGAGAGTGTGTGGCCATGTGTCTTGTCTACTATTTATAATGTACTGCATACTGTGTAATAATCATATGACCTACTATTTATAATGTACTGCATACTGTGTAATAATCACATGACCTACTATATATAATGTACTGCATACTGTGTAATAATCATAAGACCTACTATGCGTACCTGCTTTGTTACCCATAATTTATTCATGTTGGTAGAGCCCGTCCCCTATCTGATTTAGATTGTAGGTACGGTATTCAGACTCATGTTGGTACAGCCCGTCCCCTATCTGATATAGAACGTAGGTATGGTATTCAGACTCATGTTGGTACAGCCCGTCCCCTATCTGATTTAGAACGTAGGTACGGTATTCAGACTCATGTTGGTACAGCCCGTTCCCTATCTGATTTAGAACGTAGGTACGGTATTCAGACTCATGTTGGTACAGACTGTCCCCTATCTGATTTAGATCGTAGGTACGGTATTCAGACTCATGTTGGTACAGACC
>NC_052346.1:19193222-19215722 GCF_016432855.1 Salvelinus namaycush | reverse complement strand
ACAGACAGAGAAAGACAGGGAGAGAGAAACAGAGGGAGAGAGAAACAGACAGAATCATTGCTCACTTAGAAACACTAATACCCTGACTAGTGTTGCAAAATACATTTAGAAATCTATATTATTCAATTATAATGTGTGGGGGGACAAAATACATGTATGCATGATGGTGCACGCGCACAGCCGGTTTGGGTTCCGTGTTATGCAGAAACCTGAAAATATACGGGTGTATATATCAGCTAGACTCGCAGCTGGTGTCATGGTGGCGGTGGAGGTGTTCACTAGACGAATGTGAGGATAAATGGACAGTGGAGACGCTGGTGGAGTTGGAGAGAGAGAGAGACAAAGACAGAGAAAGAGAGAGAGAACGAGAGAGAGAGAGAGAGACAGAGACAGAGACAGAGAAAGAGAGAGAGAAAGAGAGAGAAAGTGACAGAGACAGAGACAAAGCAAGAGAGAGAGAGAGAGAGAGAGAGAGAGAGAGAGAGAGAGAGAGAGAGACAGAGAGAGAGAGACAGAGAGAGAGAGAGAGAGGGAGAGAGAAAGAAAGAGAGTGCAAGAGCAAGAGCAAGAGCGAGAGAGAGAGAGAGAGAGAGAGAGAGCGAGAGAGAGACAGAGAGCGAGAGAGAGAAGCCAATGGCATGTACCAGATGCTCAAAATAAAAACCCTCCAACCCAAAAAGGCATGTGGTGTTGATGGTATCCTCAATGAAATGATCAAATATACAGACAACAAATTCCAATTGGCTATACTTAAACTCATTAACATCATCCTTAGCTTTGGCATTTTCCCCAATATTTGGAACCAAGGACTGATCACCGCAATCCACAAAAGTAGAGACAAATTTGACCCTAGTAACTACCATGGGATATGCATCAACAGCAACCTTGGGAAAATCCTTTGCATTATCATTAACAGCAGACTTGTACATTTCCTCAGTGACAATGTACTGAGCAAATGTCAACTTGGCTTTTTACCAAATTATCGTACGACAGACCACATATTCGCCATGCACACCCTAATTGACAAACAAACAAATGAAAACAAAGGTCTTCTCATGCTCTGTTGATTTCAAAAAAGCCTTCGACTCAATTTGGCATGAGGGTCTGCTATACAAATTGATGGAAAGTGGTGTTGGGGTAAAACATACGACATTATAAAATCCATGTACACCAACAACAAGTCTGTGGTTAAAATTGGCAAAAAACACACATTTCTTTCCACAGGGCCATGAGGTGAGACAGGGATGCAGCTTAAGCCCCACCCTCTTCAACATATATATCAACAAATTTCGAGGGCGCTAGAACAGTCCGCAGCACCCAGCCTCACCCTACTAGAATCTGAAGTCTAATGTCTACTGTTTGCTGATGATCTGGTGCTTCTGTCACCAACCAAAGAGGGACTACAGCAGCACCTAGATATTCTGCACAGATTCTGCCAGACCTGGGCCCTGACAGTAAATCTCAGTAAGACCAAAATAATGGTGTTCCAAAAAAGGTCCAGTCGCCAGGACCACAAATACAAATTCCAATTCCATCTAGACACTTGCTCAGCGAAGAGCCCGGATCTCAATCCCATTGAGCACTTCTGGGATCTGTTGGATCGGAGGGTGAGAGCTAGGGCCATTCCCCCCAGAAATGTCTGGGAACTTGCAGGTGCCACGGTGGAAGAGTGGGGTAACATCTCACAGCAAGAACTGGCAAATCTGGTGCAGTCCATGAGGAGGAGCTGCACTGCAGTACTTAATGCAGCTGGTGGCCACACCAGATACTGACTGTTACTTTTGATTTTGACCCCCCTTTGTTCAGGGACACATTATTCCATTTCTGTTAGTCACATGTATGTGGAACTTGTTCAGTTTATGTCTCAGTTGTTGAATCTTGTTATGTTCATACAAATATTTACACATGTTAAGTTTGCTGAAAATAAACGCAGTTGACAGCGAGAGGACGTTTCTTATCTTTTCTGAGTTTATTTACATTGATTACACAGATCCGCAAAGAATTTGAAAACAAACCCAATTTTGATAAATAAAACCATATTTATGTTGATTTATTTTCCCTTGTGTACTTTAACCAACACTGTATATATACATAATTTGGCATTTGAAATGTCTTTATTCTTTTGGAACTTCTGTGAGTGTAATTTTGCTGTTAAGAGAGAGAGAGAGAGAGAGAGACAGAGAGAGGGACAGAGAGAGAGAGAGAGAGGGACAGAGAGAGAGAGACAGAGAGATAGACAGAGACAGTGTCTGACAGACCAATCAACCTGCACATGTCCTCTACTGTATGCTTATTGTTATTGTTCAATGTATGGTTATTTTGACTCTTGGTTATTGTTGTTACTGTTGTCCTGTTGACAATTATGTTCTTATTATTTTCATATGTAATATGTACATTGTTACGTCATGCCAATAAAGCAAATTTAATTGAATTGAATTGAGAGAGAGAAATAGAGAGAAAGAGGGAGAGAGAGAAAGAGAGAGAGAGAGAGAGAGAGAGAGAGAGAGAGAGAGAGAGAGAGAGAGAGAGAGAGAGAGAGAGAGAGTTCTAAACATACCATAAATATCACACTGCTCCACCCTCCATTCCTTACCTACTTACCATGGAGTCCTGCCGATAGAATTACAATGGGCAATGACAGCGCTCCGGCGTGGGAGGTGGGGGGGTGGAAGTGTATTTAAAATAGATTACTTCTGGGGCCCAGACCCGGGGGCCGATCAATAGAGATGCTGATTACAATAAAGCCTTGAAGAACGGACAGGCTCCGGGCCGTCCTCCATAATATTTATCCTCTCTGTGTCTCCTTTAGGACGCATTAGGAATCCACGGACGGGCCGTCCTCCATAATATTTATCCTCTCTGTGTCTCCTTTAGGACGCATTAGGAATCCACGGACGGGCCGTCTTCCATAATATTTATCCTCTCTGTGTCTCCTTTAGGACGCATTAGGAATCCACGGACGGGCCGTCTTCCATAATATTTATCCTCTCTGTGTCTCCTTTAGGACACATTAGGAATCCACGGACGGGCCGTCCTCCATAATATTTATCCTCTCTGTGTCTCCTTTAGGACGCATTAGGAATCCACGGACGGGCCGTCTTCCATAATATTTATCCTCTCTGTGTCTCCTTTAGGACGCATTAGGAATCCACGGACGGGCCGTCTTCCATAATATTTATCCTCTCTGTGTCTCCTTTAGGACGCATTAGGAATCCACGGACGGGCCGTCTTCCATAATATTTATCCTCTCTGTGTCTTCTTTAGGACGCATTAGGAATCAACGGTGACTATAGCACATTAATACTGTCCTACAGTGATAGGTTGCAACCCAAATGGTACCCTTTTCACTAAGAGGTGCACCACATTTCAACAGAGCCCTATGAGGCGGTCCTACCGACCCTGGTCAGAAGTAGTGCACTACATTTCAACAGAGCCCTATGAGGCGGTCCTACCTACCCTGGTTAGAAGTAGTGCACTACATTTCAACAGAGCCCTATGAGGCGGTCCTACCGACCCTGATCAGAAGTAGTACACTACATTTCAACAGAGCCCTATGAGGCGGTCCTACCTACCCTGGTCAGAAGTAGTGCACTACATTTCAACAGAGCCCTATGAGGCGGTCCTACCTACCCTGGTTAGAAGTAGTGCACCACATTTCAACAGAGCCCTATGAGACGGTCCTACCGACCCTGGTCAGAAGTAGTGCACTACAGAGGGAATAGTGACGACGCAATGAAGGGCACATCGTGGAGCGCAGCAGAGTACAATGAAATGAGGACCTAAATATTGTCACTCTGTAGTTGGTTGGGGCCATAAACACTATGACCACGTTGAACTGACGTCGTTGTTGTCATTAGTGAGGGTTGGAAGTGTTGCCTTGGTAGTTGTTTAGGTGTCATAACTTGTGATGCTAAGATGTAAATAATGTTGAAGGTAATGGCGTAGATGCATAAATAGCCCCATCAATCCTATAATCCCTCTGTTTCTTCTCCTCCTCCTCGTCCCTTCCCTATCCTCTCTCTCTTTATTCTCTTCTTCCTCCTTCCCCTCTCTTCCTCACCCTCCTCCTCCTCCTTGTCCCTTCCCTATCCTCTCTCTCTTTACTCTCTTCTTCCTCGTTCCCCTCTCCTCTTCCTCACCCTCCTCCTCCTCCTTGTCCCTTCCCTATCCTCTCTCTCTTTACTCTCTTCTTTCTCCTTCCCCTCTCCTCTTCCTCACCCTCCTCCTCCTTGTCCCTTCCCTATCCTCTCTCTCTTTACTCTCTTCTTCCTCCTTCCCCTCTCCTCTTCCTCACCCTCCTCCTCCTCCTTGTCCCTTCCCTATCCTCTCTCTCTTTACTCTCTTCTTTCTCCTTCCCTTCCCCTCTCCTCTTCCTCACCCTCCTCCTCCTCCTTGTCCCTTCCCTATCCTCTCTCTCTTTACTCTCTTCTTCCTCCTTCCCCTCTCCTCTTCCTCACCATCCTCCTCCTCCTTGTCCCTTCCCTATCCTCTCTCTCTTTACTCTCTTCTTCCTCCTTCCCCTCTCCTCCTCCTCCACATCTTCCTCCTCTTCCTCACCCTCCTCTTCTGGTTCCTCTTCCACCTCCTTCCTTCTCATTCTACTGCATACAGGGAACAATAGTGACTCACTTAACTTTTTCAGTACCCAGGAACTTGTGAATATGTCTAGTAATATAGAATTCTTATTGTAATTATGCAAGGTTATCAGTCATGAAGATGCTCTTGGCCACGTCTTGGCTGGGACTGTCACCATCAGTGTTCTAGTGAGTCTGAGTGTCTGGCAGGCTGACTCTGTGGCTCGCAGTGATGAACTGCGTTACTCTGTGCTCTTCCCACACACTGTAGTAAGGACACACGGACAGACACACGGACAGACACACGGACAGACAGACAGACACGCACGGACGCACGGACGGACGGACGCACGGACGGACGGACGGACGGACGGACGGACGGACGGACGGGCGGGCAGGCAGGCAGGCAGGCAGGCAGGCAGGCAGGCACACACGCACACACGCACACACGCACACACGCACACACGCACACCATACTGAAGCCCTACCGGCACACACACCTTCCCTCTCACACATAAACAACTCTGATTATCAGCCAATGGGGAGCCACTGATCACACCCCCCTGCCCATCACTGACTTTGGAGAGTGTGTCTTCATGAGGGGTGAGGGTGTGAAGCAAGTCTCCAGGTCACAGTACTGTTCTAATGTCCCTCAAGGAACCAGGTAAACAAGCCTGCTTCTGTTCAGACAGTATTTAACAAGGAACCAGGTAAACACACCTGTTTCTGTTCAGACAGTATTTAACAAGGAACCAGGTAAACACGCCTGTTTCTGTTCAGACAGTATTTAACAAGGAACCAGGTAAACACACCTGTTTCTGTTCAGACAGTATTTAACAAGGAACCAGGTAAACACACCTGTTTCTGTTCAGACAGCATTTAACAAGGAACCAGGTAAACACGCCTGTTTCTGTTCAGACAGTATTTAACAAGGAACCAGGTAAACACACCTGTTTCTGTTCAGACAGTATTTAACAAGGAACCAGGTAAACACGCCTGTTTCTGTTCAGACAGCATTTAACAAGGAACCAGGTAAACAAGCCTGCTTCTGTTCAGACAGTATTTAACAAGGAACCAGGTAAACAAGCCTGCTTCTGTTCAGACAGTATTTAACAAGGAACCAGGTAAACAAGCCTGCTTCTGTTCAGACAGCATTTAACAAGGAACCAGGTAAACACACCTGTTTCTGTTCAGATAGTATTTAACAAGGAACCAGGTAAACACACCTGTTTCTGTTCAGACAGTATTTAACAAGGAACCAGGTAAACACACCTGTTTCTGTTCAGACAGTATTTAACAAGGAACCAGGTAAACACGCCTGTTTCTGTTCAGACAGTATTTAACAAGGAACCAGGTAAACACACCTGTTTCTGTTCAGACAGTATTTAACAAGGAACCAGGTAAACACGTCTGTTTCTGTTCAGACAGTATTTAACAAGGAACCAGGTAAACACACCTGTTTCTGTTCAGACAGTATTTAACAAGGAACCAGGTAAACACACCTGTTTCTGTTCAGACAGTATTTAACAAGGAACCAGGTAAACACGCCTGTTTCTGTTCAGACAGTATTTAACAAGGAACCAGGTAAACACACCTGTTTCTGTTCAGACAGTATTTAACAAGGAACCAGGTAAACACGTCTGTTTCTGTTCAGACAGTATTTAACAAGGAACCAGGTAAACACACCTGTTTCTGTTCAGACAGTATTTAACAAGGAACCAGGTAAACACACCTGTTTCTGTTCAGACAGTATTTAACAAGGAACAAGGTAAACACACCTGTTTCTGTTCAGACAGTATAGACATGTCAATTTTCTATTCATATTCTGAATAGGAATCTCTGGTGAAGGCAGAAAGGCTCGTATGTACGTTTAATTAACCAGCAGTGTGCAAGTTTTTAATTCATTTAAAGGGTAGGGTTCTTAAACAGTAGGGATCTTAAAGGGTAGGGTTCTTAAAAGGGTATGTATCATAAACGTAACCACATGTAACATGTGGAATGGCATTAGAATCATCATCAAAAGTCCCAATGCAAAGTTACACCGCACTTATTTTTCGAGTTATTACATAAAACGGATCAGAATTCCAAAGAATGCCGAAGTCATGTCAGGAAAAGTATTTTTTCTGCGGTGTGATGTAACATGGAGGACCCGACAAGCCAGCCTATTCCCTGTAATGTAAATTCCAACGGTTGGGGCCCATCTGATGGTAAAACCTTTAAAAGAGTTAGTGAGGGGGAGGCAAGCGCTTTGCTAAGCAAATGGAGAGTTAGAGAAATCCAAAATAGATAGAATCCAGATGCCGTTAGCTAGCGCGCCAGCAATAAGTTGCAAAACTCCCGTAGCCTACTTCACAGAGAAAATGCCGAAAAGTTGACAAAACAAAAATAAGAACAGACAAGGTATTACACAATTACAGCAAGCAGGTTGTGACATCGGTGACTAAAAACTCATGTTTCCTATCCTTTAAGATATTCCAAATAAGCCCTGAGAAAAGTGCTGTGGCCATGAAAGAGAGAAAGAACAAACAGAGCTATCTGGCATACCAGAGAAAGATGATGTTGACAGAGTAAAGAAGAGTGTGTGTGTGTGTGTGTGTGTGTGTGTGTGTGTGTGTGTGTGTGTGTGTGTGTGTGTGTGTGTGTGTGTGTGTGTGTGTGTGTGTGTGTGTGTGTGTGTGTGTGTGTGAGAGAGAGAGAGAGAGAGAGAGAGGGAGAGCAGAGAGTGTGCGTTAAAGCGGAGAGTGTATTAGAGCTGAGAGTTGACATCTAAGGTTACAGTGTGGGTTTAAGTAGAGTATGGGTTCAAAATGTGTGTGCAACAGCCCTTGAGTGTATACACTGGCTAACAAGCTTTTGCTCAAAAGCCAGCAATATGTACCCTACAATCCTGCATGTTTTGCTCAGTGTTCATGTGTGTGTACAAGCCTGCATGTTGCTCTTCTCTGTTGTGGCCTGCGTGGTACGCTGCATTGAAAGAGGTTAAAGGTTCTCAGGGGTGGACAGAAGAATACTAAATGATAGCAGAACGCTTCCCAGGCCTGCTAGACGATAGCAGAATGCCTCCCAGGCCTGCTAGACGATAGCAGAACGCCTCCCAGGCCTGCTAGACGATAGCAGAATACCTCCCCAGGCCTGCTAGACGATAGCAGAATACCTCCCCAGGCCTGCTAGACGATAGCAGAATACCTCCCCAGCCCTGCTAAATGATAGCAGAATACCTCCCCCGGCCTGCTAGTCGATAGCAGAATACCTCCCCAGCCCTGCTAAATGATAGCAGAATACCTCCCCAGGCCTGCTAGACGATAGCAGAATACCTCCCCATGCCTGCTAGACGATAGCAGAACACCTCCCCAGCCCTGCTAAATGATAGCAGAATACCTCCCCAGGCCTGCTAGTCGATAGCAGAATACCTCCCCAGCCCTGCTAAATGATAGCAGAATACCTCCCCATGCCTGCTAGACGATAGCAGAACACCTCCCCAGCCCTGCTAAATGATAGCAGAATACCTCCCCATGCCTGCTAGACGATAGCAGAACACCTCCCCAGCCCTGCTAAATGATAGCAGAATACCTCCCCAGGCCTGCTAGTCGATAGCAGAATACCTCCCCAGCCCTGCTAGTCGATAGCAGGGAGGGATGCTGTGAAACAAGATAACGCAGGAGGAAGTGTGGGATCAAATATGAAGGATTGTGGCGTAACATAACATAACTGCCTCCCGGTGATTAAATGTCATGTGGTCCATGCATTTTTAACCAAGTACACTGGTTCATTAAATTGTTTGACTAAATGTATTAGGTAGGTCACAAGTGGGTTAAAAGGAGACTAAATGTATTAGGTAGGTCACAAGTGGGTTAAAATGGAACTAAATGTATTAGGTAGGTCACAAGTGGGTTAAAAGGAGACTAAATGTATTAGGTAGGTCACAAGTGGGTTAAAAGGAGACTAAATGTATTAGGTAGGTCACAAGTGGGTTAAAAGAAGACTAAATGTATTAGGTAGGTCACAAGTGGGTTAAAAGGGAACTAAATGTATTAGGTAGGTCACAAGTGGGTTAAAAGGAGACTAAATGTATTAGGTAGGTCACAAGTGGGTTAAAAGGAGACTAAATGTATTAGGTAGGTCACAAGTGGGTTAAAATGAGACTAAATGTATTAGGTAGGTCACAAGTGGGTTAAAATGAGACTAAATGTGGGTTAAAAGTGGACTAACAGTGGGACAGTATAAGGTCAAATCAGACCTTGTCATACTGAGGTAAGGTGCTACTCCTTAGGTAAGGTGCTACTACTGAGGTAAGGTGCTACTACTGAGGTAAGGTGCTACTACTGAGGTAAGGTGCTACTACTGAGGTAAGGTGCTACTATTGAGGTAAGGTGCTACTCCTGAGGTAAGGTGCTACTCCTGAGGTAAGGTGCTACTCCTGAGGTAAGGTGCTACTCCTGAGGTAAGGTGCTACTCCTGAGGTAAGGTGCTACTCCTGAGGTAAGGTGCTAATATTGAGGTAAGGTGCTACTACTGAGGTAAGGTGCTACTGCTGAGGTAAGGTGCTACTACTGAAGTAAGGAGCTACTACTGAAGTAAGGTGCTACTATTGAGTTAAGGTGCTACTACTGAGGTACGGTGCTACTACTGAGGTAAGGTGCTACTATTGAGTTAAGGTGCTACTATTGAGTTAAGGTGCTACTATTGAGTTAAGGTGCTACTATTGAGGTAAGGTGCTACTATTGAGTTAAGGTGCTACTATTGAGGTAAGGTGCTACTACTGAGGTAAGGTGCTACTATTGAGTTAAGGTGCTACTATTGAGTTAAGGTGCTACTATTGAGTTAAGGTGCTACTATTGAGGTAAGGTGCTACTATTGAGTTAAGGTGCTACTATTGAGGTAAGGTGCTACTACTGAGGTACGGTGCTACTACTGAGGTAAGGTGCTACTATTGAGTTAAGGTGCTACTATTGAGTTAAGGTGCTACTATTGAGTTAAGGTGCTACTATTGAGGTAAGGTGCTACTACTGAGGTAAGGTGCTACTACTGAGGTAAGGTGCTACTATTGAGTTAAGGTGCTACTACTGAGGTAAGGTGCTACTATTGAGGTAAGGTGCTACTATTGAGGTAAGGTGCTACTACTGAGGTAAGGTGCTACTATTGAGGTAAGGTACTACTATTGAGTTAAGGTGCTACTACTGAGGTAAGGTGCTACTATTGAGGTAAGGTGCTACTCCTGAGGTAAGGTGCTACTACTGAGGTAAGGTGCTACTACTGAGGTAAGGTACTACTACTGAGGTAAGGTGCTACTACTGAGGTAAGGTGCTACTATTGAGGTAAGGTGCTACTATTGAGGTAAGGTGCTACTACTGAGGTAAGGTGCTACTACTGAGGTAAGGTGCTACTACTGAGGTAAGGTGCTACTATTGAGGTAAGGTGCTACTACTAAGGTAAGGTGCTACTATTGAGGTAAGGTGCTACTACTGAGGTTAAGTACTGCTCCTCAGGTAAGGTGCTACTATTGCGGTAAGGTGCTACTATTGAGGTAGGTGGTACTCCTTCAGCCACAAGTTCTCGGAGAAATTAAAACTGAGTAACAAAGCTTGTGGGAACCGTCAGCATGCAAGTGGACAGAAAGCCTGTTTCCACAGGGACAGATAAGGCAGGCGCACTACCATGTGGTGAGCGGGGTGGTGAACAGAAAACAATGGCAGCCTTGTGGGGCGGGCAGCGTGATGAGCGCTGTGTAGACCCTGATAAGGCCACAATGGGCCTGCTCAGGTAGAACCAGCACCCCATTTGTCATGTAGTGTGTGTGTGTGTGTGTGTGTGTGTGTGTGTGTGTGTGTGTGTGTGTGTGTGTGTGTGTGTGTGTGTGTGTGTGTGTGTGTGTGTGTGTGTGTGTGTGTGTGTGTGTGGGTGTGTGTGTGTGTCGGTGTGTGTATGTGTGTGTATGTGTGTGTGTTTCTGAAAAAGCCAAGCAGCTGGCAAGATATACTTGTTGTTGTCAGGCATTATGCAGCTGGGTGGTGTGGTGGAGACAGTGCTTTCAAGTGTTAAGGCATCTGGACCTCTGAGATATTCAAGCCTCATGCAGATTCTTGACAATGTTGTCATCATTCCGTTAACCAACAGCAATCCTTCTAAGTATTTGAATTTCCAATCCCCAAACTGCAACTCATTTCTGCACTAGACTGTCCTCTGAACAGATGCATTCAACATCTACAGGGAAATATGGTCCATCTCAGTGTCAACGCAACGACCTAGTGAAGGGCCCACTTCCCCTCCACTCAGTCACTCTGTAACTACAGTTAGTGGAAGTGTCTTCATCCATCTCCCTCAAAGGTGTCTTTTCTCACTGTGTGACATCTCCCGGCAGCAGTGTGTGTGTGTGTGCGCGTGTGTGCATGCGTACAAGTGTGTGTGTGTATGTGTGTGTGAACGATCGACTAGGAGACCAGGCTCTTCATCAGTCTGACATTTGACTGCCACGTCTGGTGTATGTAATGATAGTTTCCTGGTTTAACCCCAGCGACAACACATCCCAAGGTAGATTAGACTCAGAACCCCCCGGGGTGGATCCTCACAAATGTCACCGCACCAAGGCAATAAAACATTACCTTTGCAGAATTTACATGAGCAAATGTCAATAATTCACCAGCGTTTTGGGGAGAGATTAGAGTGATGTCTTAATTCTGGTATGAAAACAGTGGGTGTTCTGAGAAGGTATATGTGCTGTAAGGTGGGAGATATTTTCTGACAGCATATTTATTGCTCCTCACAAAACAATACGTGGGAGGGCAAAACTGGTTGCAATGACGTTATTCAGTCTTTTGTGACGTAAAGTCAGGTAGGCTGTACTCTGATTGGTCAGGTAGGTTTACATGGTCAGGTAGGTTGTACGCGATTGGTCAGGTAGGTTGTACTCTGATTGGTCAGGTAGGCTGTACTCTGATTGGTCAGGTAGGCTGTACTCTGATTGGTCAGGTAGGTTTACATGGTCAGGTAGGTTGTACTCTGATTGGTCAGGTAGGTTGTACTCTGATTGGTCAGGTAGGTTGTACACTGATTGGTCAGGTAAGCTGTATACTGATTGGTCAGGTAGGTTGTACTCTGATTGGTCAGGTAGGCTGTACTCTGATTGGTCAGGTAGGCTGTACTCTGATTGGTCAGGTAGGCTGTACTCTGATTGGTCAGGTAGGTTGTGCTCTGATTGGTCAGGTAGGTTGTACTCTGATTGTTCAGATAGGTTGTACTCTGATTGGTCAGGTAGGTTGTATACTGATTGGTCAGGTAGGTTGTATGCTGATTGGTCAGGTAGGTTGTATGCTGATTGGTCAGGTAGGTTGTACTCTGATTGGTCAGGTAGGTTGTATACTGATTGGTCAGGTAGGTTGTATACTGATTGGTCAGGTAGGCTGTACACTGATTGGTCAGGTAGGCTGTACACTGATTGGTCAGGTAGGTTGTATGCTGATTGGTCAGGTAGGTTGTACTCTGATTGGTCAGATAGGTTGTACTCTGATTGGTCAGGTAGGTTGTATACTGATTGGTCAGGTAGGCGTATGCTGATTGGTCAGGTAGATTGTACTCTGATTGGTCAGGTAGGTTGTACTCTGATTGGTCAGGTAGGTTGTATACTGATTGGTCAGGTAGGCTGTATGCTGATTGGTCAGGTAGATTGTACTCTGATTGGTCAGGTAGGTTATACTCTGATTGGTCAGGTATGCTGTACACTGATTGGTCAGGTAGGTTGTATGCTGATTGGTCAGGTAGGTTGTACTCTGATTGGTCAGGTAGGTTGTATACTGATTGGTCAGGTAGGTTGTATGCTGATTGGTCAGTTAGGTTGTACTCTGATTGGTCAGGTAGGTTGTATACTGATTGGTCAGGTAGGCTGTACACTGATTGGTCAGGTAGGCTGTACACTGATTGGTCAGGTAGGTTGTACTCTGATTGCTCAGGTACGTTGTATACTGATTGGTCAGGTAGGCTGTACACTGATTGGTCAGGTAGGCTGTACACTGATTGGTCAGGTAGGTTGTACTCTGATTGTTCAGGTACGTTGTATACTGATTGGTCAGGTAGGCTGTACACTGATTGGTCAGGTAGGTTGTACTCTGATTGTTCAGGTACGTTGTATACTGATTGGTCAGGTAGGTTGTACTCTGATTGGTCAGGTAGGTTGTACTCTGATTGTTCAGGTACGTTATATGCTGATTGGTCAGGTAGGTTGTATACTGATTGGTCAGGTAGGTTGTATGCTGATTGTTCAGGTACGTTGTATGCTGATTGGTCAGGTAGGTTGTACTCTGATTGGTCAGGTAGGTTGTATGCTGATTGGTCAGGTAGGTTGTATGCTGATTGTTCAGATACGTTGTATGCTGATTGGTCAGGTAGGCTGTACACTGATTGGTCAGGTAGGTTGTATGCTGATTGGTCAGGTAGGTTGTACTCTGATTGGTCAGGTAGGCTGTACTCTGATTGGTCAGGTAGGCTGTACTCTGATTGGTCAGGTAGGTTTACATGGTCAGGTAGGTTGTACTCTGATTGGTCAGGTAGGTTGTACTCTGATTGGTCAGGTAGGTTGTACACTGATTGGTCAGGTAAGCTGTATACTGATTGGTCAGGTAGGTTGTACTCTGATTGGTCAGGTAGGCTGTACTCTGATTGGTCAGGTAGGCTGTACTCTGATTGGTCAGGTAGGCTGTACTCTGATTGGTCTGGTAGGTTGTGCTCTGATTGGTCAGGTAGGTTGTACTCTGATTGGTCAGATAGGTTGTACTCTGATTGGTCAGGTAGGTTGTATACTGATTGGTCAGGTAGGTTGTATGCTGATTGGTCAGGTAGGTTGTATGCTGATTGGTCAGGTAGGTTGTACTCTGATTGGTCAGGTAGGTTGTATACTGATTGGTCAGGTAGGTTGTATACTGATTGGTCAGGTAGGCTGTACACTGATTGGTCAGGTAGGCTGTACACTGATTGGTCAGGTAGGTTGTATGCTGATTGGTCAGGTAGGTTGTACTCTGATTGGTCAGGTAGGTTGTATGCTGATTGGTCAGGTAGGTTGTACTCTGATTGGTCAGATAGGTTGTACTCTGATTGGTCAGGTAGGTTGTATACTGATTGGTCAGGTAGGCGTATGCTGATTGGTCAGGTAGATTGTACTCTGATTGGTCAGGTAGGTTGTACTCTGATTGGTCAGGTAGGTTGTATACTGATTGGTCAGGTAGGCTGTATGCTGATTGGTCAGGTAGATTGTACTCTGATTGGTCAGGTAGGTTATACTCTGATTGGTCAGGTAGGCTGTACACTGATTGGTCAGGTAGGTTGTATGCTGATTGGTCAGGTAGGTTGTACTCTGATTGGTCAGGTAGGTTGTATACTGATTGGTCAGGTAGGTTGTATGCTGATTGGTCAGTTAGGTTGTACTCTGATTGGTCAGGTAGGTTGTATACTGATTGGTCAGGTAGGCTGTACACTGATTGGTCAGGTAGGCTGTACACTGATTGGTCAGGTAGGTTGTACTCTGATTGCTCAGGTACGTTGTATACTGATTGGTAAGGTAGGCTGTACACTGATTGGTCAGGTAGGCTGTACACTGATTGGTCAGGTAGGTTGTACTCTGATTGTTCAGGTACGTTGTATACTGATTGGTCAGGTAGGCTGTACACTGATTGGTCAGATAGGTTGTACTCTGATTGTTCAGGTACGTTGTATACTGATTGGTCAGGTAGGTTGTACTCTGATTGGTCAGGTAGGTTGTACTCTGATTGTTCAGGTACGTTGTATGCTGATTGGTCAGGTAGGTTGTATACTGATTGGTCAGGTAGGTTGTATGCTGATTGTTCAGGTACGTTGTATGCTGATTGGTCAGGTAGGTTGTACTCTGATTGGTCAGGTAGGTTGTATGCTGATTGGTCAGGTAGGTTGTATGCTGATTGTTCAGGTACGTTGTATGCTGATTGGTCAGGTAGGCTGTACACTGATTGGTCAGGTAGGTTGTATGCTGATTGGTCAGGTAGGCTGTATGCTGATTGGTCAGGTAGGTTGTATGCTGATTGGTCAGGTAGGCTGTATGCTGGTTGGTCAGGTAGGTTGTATGCTGATTGGTCATGTAGGCTGTACACTGATTGGTCAGCTAGGTTGTATAGTGATTGGTCAGGTAGGCTGTATGCTGATTGGTCATGTAGGCTGTACACTGATTGGTCAGGTAGGTTGTATGCTGATTGGTCATGTAGGCTGTACACTGATTGGTCAGGTAGGTTGTATGCTGATTGGTTAGGTAGGTTGTATGCTGATTGGTCAGGTAGGTTGTATGCTGATTGGTCAGCTAGGTTGTATGCTGATTGGTCAGGTATGTTGTATGCTGATTGGTCAGGTAGGCTGTACTCTGATTGGTCAGGTAGGTTGTACTCTGATTGGTCAGATAGGTTGTACTCTGATTGTTCAGGTACGTTGTATGCTGATTGGTCAGGTAGGTTGTATACTGATTGGTCAGGTAGGTTGTATGCTGATTGTTCAGGTACGTTGTATGCTGATTGGTCAGGTAGGTTGTACTCTGATTGGTCAGGTAGGTTGTATGCTGATTGGTCAGGTAGGTTGTATGCTGATTGTTCAGGTACGTTGTATGCTGATTGGTCAGGTAGGCTGTACACTGATTGGTCAGGTAGGTTGTATGCTGATTGGTCAGGTAGGCTGTATGCTGATTGGTCAGGTAGGTTGTATGCTGATTGGTCAGGTAGGCTGTATGCTGGTTGGTCAGGTAGGTTGTATGCTGATTGGTCATGTAGGCTGTACACTGATTGGTCAGCTAGGTTGTATAGTGATTGGTCAGGTAGGCTGTATGCTGATTGGTCATGTAGGCTGTTCACTGATTGGTCAGGTAGGTTGTATGCTGATTGGTCATGTAGGCTGTACACTGATTGGTCAGGTAGGTTGTATGCTGATTGGTTAGGTAGGTTGTATGCTGATTGGTCAGGTAGGTTGTATGCTGATTGGTCAGCTAGGTTGTATGCTGATTGGTCAGGTATGTTGTATGCTGATTGGTCAGGTAGGCTGTACTCTGATTGGTCAGGTAGGTTGTACTCTGATTGGTCAGATAGGTTGTACTCTGATTGGTCAGGTAGGTTTTATGCTGATTGGTCAGGTAGGCGTATGCTGATTGGTCAGGTAGGCTGTATGCTGATTGGTCAGGTAGGCAGTATGCTGGATGTCTCTACAACACCAGTTTACAACTTGAAAATAACATAATTTTGACCTCCCATTACACATGATCTGTAACTGTGTGTGTGTGTGTGTGTGTGTGTCTGTGTATGTGTGTGTGTGTGTGTGTGTGTGTGTGTGTGTGTGTGTGTGTGTGTGTGTGTGTGTGTGTGTGTGTGTGTATCATTCCAACAAAGATGCTCTGTGTCACCACCATGCCTGTCACCCGTTACTTAACATCTCTAACAAATCCAACATGGAAAATAATGACAGTCTTCTCCTCAGGTTTCATTTTTCATTTCCATCTTCATTGTACACGATGTCTTCATCTACCCTGTCTTCCCTCTCACCTGTTGTGCGTGGAGCCAGCTGGGCTGTCTGTTAGCCCATCATTATGGCTGCTAAGGGCAAGCATCTCAGTCCTCCAACCGGCTCTAAGGGCTACTAATTGATCCACTGTTATCATCTCATCATTATTCTCTAGTGGGAAGAGAGTAAGAGGTTTGACTACAGTATTCACTAGTACTAAGAAATACTACTATCATATCTCTTCTACACTACAGGGAAACAGTCCAACAGGTTGTTCAACTCAACAACACGGACCCATTCCCACCACATCCAGTGAAACATAATCACATGTTAATGAAGCCTTCACGACCCCCGAGGCTCTTCTGGTGCAGTCGACAAAACCTGAAACCGCAGCGTCTTCAATTTCCTATATTTCCTGTAGCTTTACATTCATCTTCATGCACACATACACCTGCACTCGAGCTGGTATATTCTCTTGAAATGGACTTTGGAGAAGAGGTGATTCAATCCCACCTCTGAATCCTTGGCTGTGCCAGTGGAAATCCCTGCCTCACGCATCCATTAGGTCGGTTGATCCTACAGTATAATTAGACAGATCCTGGGCTTATCAATGTACCCCCCCCCCCCCCTCTCTGAGATGAAGAGACGCTCTATCATTCTGTGGTGTCAGCAATCACACACACACACCCCTGGGTATCACACACACACCCCTGTGTATCACACACACACACACACACACACACACACACACACACACACACACACACACACACACACACACACACACACACACACACACACACACACACACACACACACACACACACACACACACACACACCCCTGGGTATCACACATACACACACTCATGAGGATGGAACACATCCATGAAGGGGGATTTTCTGTACTGTTAGCTGTACAGCCACCAAGCATAGCAGGGAATGTTGTTTGGTGACTGCATTATCTGTAATATAATTCCCCCATAAGGTTCCTGGTGAGATTCAGAGTTGATAATCTGCTTTAGAACAACAACAGCTGGTTGCTTCAGTTTAGTGGGTTTGGACTGGGGGGAGGAGAGGACTCTTCAGAGGCTAGGGCCATGTGTTGCCTTGTTTGTGAACGGTTGCACTTGATTTAGCTCACCAAGCATATGGGATAGGCAGGGCTTGCACCCTATAGGGCCATTGGTATAGTTCTAAAAGGGACCACTCTGCCTATTCAGCACGGTGGGCAAGCTCAATCAAGTGCACCTATTCAAATTCACATAATATGTCAAGTATCGTTTTGGTGATACGTGGTCATTATGCTATATCATATGATGCTATATACAGTTATAGTGGTTAAGAGAGAGAGAGACAGAGAGGGAAAGAGAGATAGAGAGCGAGAGAGAGAGGTAAAGAAAGAGAGAGAGAGCGAGAGGAAAAGAGAGAGAGAGAAAGAGAGAGAGAGAGAGAGAGAGAGAGAGAGAGAGAGAGAGAGAGAGAGAGAGAGAGAGAGAGAGAGAGAGAGAGAGAGAGAGAGAGAAGAGAGAGGCAGAGAGAGAGAGAGAGAGACAGAGAGAGAGAGAGAGACACACAGAGAGAGAGAGAGAGAGAGAGAGAGAGAGAGAGAGAGAGAGAGAGAGAGAGAGAGAGAGAGAGAGAGAGAGAGAGAGAGAGAGAGAGAGAGAGAGAGAGAGAGAGAGAGAGAGAGACACACAGAGAGAGAGAGACACACAGAGAGAGAGAGAGAGAGAGAGAGAGAGAGAGAGAGAGAGAGAGAGAGAGAGAGAGAGAGAGAGAGAGAGAGAGAGAGAGAGAGAGAGAGAGAGAGAGAGAATGCAAAATTACATATCCCAACTCAGCAACCCAAGGTGGACACAGATGGGTGGCTGGGTGGGTGGGTTTTGATCCAAGCCCTGTTCTCCTCTTGACTGAGACAACAAACAACACAAGACTTTGATCCAAGGCCCTGTTCTCCTCTTTGACTGGGCCAACAAACAACACGAGAGAACATTTGATCCAAGGCCTGTTCCTCCTCTTTGACTGGGGCCAACAAAACAACACGAGAGACATTTGATCCAAGGCCCTGTTCTCACTCTTTGACTGGGCCAACAAAAAACAACACGAGAGCATTGATCCAAGGCCCTGTTCTCCTCTTTGATGGCCAACAAACAACACGAGACATTTGATCCAAGGCCCTGTTCTCCTCTTTGACTGGGCCAACAAAACAACACGAGAGACATTTGATCCAAGGCCCTGTTCTCCTCTTTGACTGGGCCAACAAAACAACACGAGAGACATTTGATCCAAGGCCCTGTTCTCCTCTTTGACTGGGCCAACAAAACAACACGAGAGACATTTGATCCAAGGCCCTGTTCTCCTCTTTGACTGGGCCAACAAAACAACACGAGAGACATTTGATCCAAGGCCCTGTTCTCCTCTTTGACTGGGCCAACAAAACAACACGAGAGACATTTGATCCAAGGCCCTGTTCTCCTCTTTGACTGGGCCAACAAAACAACACAAGAGACATTTGATCCAAGGCCCTGTTCTCCTCTTTGACTGGGCCAACAAAACAACACAAGAGACATTTGATCCAAGGCCCTGTTCTCCTCTTTGACTGGGCCAACAAAACAACACAAGAGACATTTGATCCAAGGCCCTGTTCTCCTCTTGACTGGGCCAACAAAACACACAAGAAGACATTTGATCCAAGGCCCTGTTCTCCCTTTTGACTGGGCCACACAAAACAACACAAGAGCCATTGATCCAAGGCCCTGTTCTCCTCTTTGACTGGGCCAACAAAACAACACAAGAGCCATTTGATCCAAGGCCCTGTTCTCCTCTTTGACTGGGCCACAAACACAACAACAAGAGACATTTGATCCAAGGCCTGTTCTCCTCTTTGACTGGGCCAACAAACAACACAAGAGACATTTGATCCAAGCCCTGGTCTCCTCTTGACTGGGCCAACAAAACAACACAAAAAGCCATTTGATCCAAGGCCCTGTTCTCCTCTTTGACTGGGCCAAACAAAAAACACACAAGAGCATTTGATCCAAGGCCTGTTCTCCTCTTTGAATGGGCCAACAAAAAACAACACAAGAGCATTGATCCAAGGCCTTTCTCCTCTTGACTGGGCCACACAAAACAACAGAAGAGCCATTTGATCCAAGGCCCTGTTCTCTCTTTGACTGGTCCAACAAAACACACAAGAGACATTTGATCCAAGGCCCTGTTCTCCTCTTTGACTGGGCCAACAAAACAACACAAGAGACATTTGATCCAAGGCCCTGTTCTCCTCTTTGACTGGGCCAACAAAACAACACAAGAGCCATTTGATCCAAGGCCCTGTTCTCCTCTTTGACTGGGCCAACAAAACAACACAAGAGCCATTTGATCCAAGGCCCTGTTCTCCTCTTTGACTGGGCCAACAAAACAAACAAGAGCCATTTGATCCAAGCCCTGTTCTCCTCTTGACTGGGCCAACAAAACAACACAAGAGACTTTGATCCAAGGCCTGTTCTCCTCTTTGACTGGCCAACAAAACAAACAAGCACTCAAGGAGTCAATCTGATCCATCGCATCCTTTTGATTTGACAGCCATGTCAGAAGCATCTGTCAACACGGAGGTGATCCAGTGATCCAATGATCCGTGACAATAACAGTGGCACCTCTTTGTACTTTGATACTTTGATAGTCAGCAGGTCGGCAGAGAAAGACAGGAGAGAAACCAGACAGAGCAGAGAAAGACAGGAGAGGAACAACAAGACGGAGGCAGAGAAAGACAGGAGAGGAAAACAAGACAGGAGGCAGAGAAAGCAGAAGGAACAAACCAAGACAGGAGGCAGAGAAAGACAGGAGAGAACAACCCAGACAGGAGGCAGAGAAAGACAGGAGAGGAACAACCCAGACAGGAGGCAGAGAAAGACAGGAGGGAAACAAACAAACAGGAGCAGAGAATACGGAGAGAAACACCCAGACAGGAGGCAGAGAAAGACAGGAGAGGAACAACCCAGACAGGAGGCAGAGAAAGACGGGAGAGAAACAAACCAGACAGGAGGCAGAGAAAACAGGAGGGAACAACCCAGACAGGAGCAGAGAAAGACAGAGAGAAACAACCCAGACGGGAGGCAGAGAAAGACAGGAGAAACAACCCAGACGAGGCAGAGATAGACAGGAGAGAACAAACAAGACAGGAGGCAGAGAAAGACAGGAGAGAAACAACCCAGACGGAGGCAGAGAAAGACACGGGGAGAAACAACCCAGACGGAGGAAGAGAAAGACAGGAGAGAACAACCCAGACAGGAGGCAAGAAGACAGGAGGGAACAACCAACAGAGGCGAGAAAGACAGGAGAGGAACAAACAAGACAGGAGGCAGAGAAAGACAGGAGAGAAACAACCCAGACAGGAGCAGAGAAAGACAGGGAGAAACAACCCAACAGGAGCAGAGAAGACAGGAGAGGAACAACAGACAGGAGGCAGAGAAACAGAGAGGAACACCAGACAGGAGGCAAGAAAAGACAGGAGGAACAAACAAGACAGAGCGAGAAGACAGAGAGGAAACACCCAGACAGGAGGCAGAGAAAGACAGGAGGAGAACACACCGACGGAGGCAGAGAAAGACAGAGAGGACAACCCAGACGGGAGGCAGAGAAAGACAGGAGAGGAACAACCCAGACGGGAGGCAGAGAAAGACAGGAGAGGAACAACCCAGACAGGAGGCAGAGAAAGACAGGAGAGAAACAACCCAGACAGGAAGCGGAGAAAGACAGGAGAGAAACAATCCAGACAGGAGGCAGAGAAAGACAGGAGAGAAACAACCCAGACAGGAGGCAGAGAAAGACAGGAGAGGAACAAACCAGACGGGAGGCAGAGAAAGACAGGAGAGAAACAACCCAGACAGGAGGCAGAGAAAGACAGGAGAGAAACAACCCAGACAGGAGGCAGAGAAAGACAGGAGAGGAACAATCCAGACAGGAGGCAGAGAAAGACAGGAGAGGAACAACCCAGCGGGAGGCAGAGAAAGACAGGAGAGGAACAACCCGACAGGAGGCAGAGAAAGACAGGAGAGAAACAACCCAGACAGGAGGCAGAGAAAGACAGGAGAGAAACAACCCAACAGGAGGCAGAGAAAGACAGGAGAGAACAATCCAGACGGGAGCAGAGAAAGACAGGAAAAAACAAACAAGAGGACAGAGAAGACGAGAACAACCCAGACGAGGCAGAGAAGACAGGAGAGAAACAACCCAGACGGGAGGCAGAGAAAGACAGGAGAGAAACAACCCAGACGGAGGCAGAGAAAGACAGGAGAGAACAACCCAGACAGGAGGCAGAGAAAGACAGGAGAGAACAACCCAGACAGGAGGCAGAGAAAGACAGGAGAGGAACAACCCAGACAGGAGCAGAGAAAGACAGGAGAGGAACAACCCAGACAGAGGCAGAGAAAGACGGAGAGAACAATCCAGACAGGGGCAGAGAAAGCAGGAGAGGAACAACCCAGACAGGAGGCAGAGAAAGACAGGAGAGAGTAACAATCCAGACAGAGGCAGAGAAGACAGGAGAGGAACAACCCAGACAGGAGGCAGAGAAAGACAGGAGAGGAACAATCCAGACGGGAGCAGAGAAAGACAGGAGAGAACAACCCAGACAAGAGGCAGAAACCTGCTTTCTGATGCATAAATCATATTATTATAGCGTAATATATATGTTACACGGGATGTGTTATAAGGATATTGAACTGGTCCCCAACTGAAATGTAACAGAGGTTGCTTCTGGAGAGATATGCTAGCTACATGACTGGAGCGGAGGCAGACTTACAGCACAAAATGGATTTGGAAGGAGTATAAAGTGTACACACCATAGAATGACATGTTCTAATTGAGTATGATCTCTGTGGCTACACATACTGTCCCTGAACTGCCCCGGCCTTTACATCCAACACAAAGCACAGTTCTGATGAAATCACATCAAAACAGCAACACAAGAAATGCCACACAAGGACTTGCGTGATGCCGATGTGTCAAAAACAATGACAACGAGTTGTTAGCTAATTGGCATTTTTACAGTTCTTGTCTTTTTAATTGTCCCTGATAAAAACAGAAACAGTCGCAGGACACTTACCAGCCAGACTAGCATAGCAGGGGGTGCAGCGCTGGCTGATCCAATAGCTCTCATCCAGCCCAGATAGTCCAAACACACAGCATTGCCTTTATTAGATCACTGTCCTTTCCTCAGTTCTGTCCAGTAGACAACAACTCAGAAATGAAGGCTTGCTCTTGACAAAATCCTCGGACAGCAAGGTTAGGGGAAAGGAAAACACACCACTGAACGCTTCATCTATAGCCAGAAGCAACAAGCTTGAAGGTCATGTCATAATATGTCAAGAGAACAGTTGGAAGCCTGGGTGGAGTGTCTGATGATGTGTCCATGTATGTTGTTCTTTCCTCTC